>NC_057718.1:45500936-45555584 GCF_004010195.1 Chiloscyllium plagiosum
CCAGGTAGCTGTGGGAGTTGGTGGGTTTGTAAAAAATGTCAGTGTGAAGTCGGTCGTCTCTAATGGAGATGGAGAGGTCCAGGAAGGGGAGGGAGGTGTCAGAGATGGTCCAGGTAAATTTAAGGTCAGGGTGGAATGTGTTGGTGAATTTGATGAATTGCTCAACCTCCTCACGGGAGCACGAGGTGGCGCCAATGCAGTCATCAATGTAGCGGAGGAAGAGGTGGGGAGTGGTGCCGGTGTAATTACGGAAGATCAACTTTTCTACATAGCCACCAAAGAGATAGGCATAGCTGGGGCCCATACGTGTGCCCATGGCTACCCCTTTGGTCTGGAGGAAGTTAAGGGTGAGGACCAGTTCGGCCAAACGAATGAGAGTGTCGTTGGAAGGGTACTGTTGGGGACATCTGGAGAGGAAAAAACAGAGGGCTTGGAGGCCCTGGTCATGGCGGATGGAGGTGTAGAGGGATTGGATATCCGTGGTGAAGATGAGGCGTTGGG
Organism: Chiloscyllium plagiosum; assembly: GCF_004010195.1. Lineage (NCBI taxonomy): Eukaryota > Metazoa > Chordata > Chondrichthyes > Orectolobiformes > Hemiscylliidae > Chiloscyllium > Chiloscyllium plagiosum. Next base: position 45,501,438 of record NC_057718.1, read on the forward strand.
GGCCGGGGAAGCGGAAGTCTTGGAGGAGGTGGAGGGCGTGGGTGGTGTCTCGAACGTACGTGGGGAGTTCCTGGACTAGGGGGGATAGGACGGTGTCGAGGTAGGTAGAGATGAGTTCAGTGGGGCAGGAGCCTCCCCTTTCCCCACCTTACCCTAGTTTCCAGCTCAGCACTGTCCCCATGACTTGTCCAGACTCGTCCTACCTGCCTATCTCCTTCTCCACCTATCCACTCCATCCTCTCTTCCCTGACCTATCACTTTCATCCCCTTCCCCACTCACCTATTGTACTCTATGCTACTTTCTCCCCACCCCCACCCTCCTCTAGCTTATCTCTCCACGCTTCAGGCTCTCTGCCTTTATTCCTGATGAAGGGCTTTTGCCCGAAATGTCGATTTCGCTGCTCCTTGGATGCTGCCTGAACTGCTGTGCTCTTCCAGCACCACTAATCCAGGATGCTTATATAAGCAGGTGGCAAGACTGTTCATCAGAATTTTATTTTCAAAAGAGGCTGTGAAACCATCAAGGATGTGACTGAGAATATTTCTCTGGGGTATTCTTTTCTTTAACTTAATGTAAGAAGACAGTACTGAGTATTTCTTCCTTGTCCCTTCTGTCATTCCCTCCCACTCCTTAAAAGCAAAGTATTTAATACACCAGAAGTCCCTAATGTTGAGGAAATGCTTTAAAATTTCAAGGCAACTGCTGTGTCTTCAGGGTCTGGGCTGTGTCATATCTTGCTCCACACACTCTGCACCCCATCTAGAGTGCATTGTTGTGTTCTTCAATTGAATATGTTGTTTCTGAAAGTCAGTACTAGTAATCCAATACCACAATCCACCCTTGAAATAAATGAGAAAAGCAACAAAATTTTAGTCAAACTATTATTCAACTTTGGAATAATTATGAAAAATGTATTTGTTGAATCTGAAACAATAACTGCCTTTTTCTAAGCTCATATTCTTGGGAATAATATGTATATTTGTTTGTACTTTTTTAAAAAAATCCATTTTCCCATATTAGATTGTTTTAAAAATCCAGTGTATCAGTTTGTGTATTAACATATCATCATTGCTGTTCTGTTTCAGAAGCTGGAAGTGCCAGCAATGCTGGGATTTCTCCGACAACAGAGAATGTTAATGGTTCAGACAATAGCTCAGTACAAGTTTGTCTACCAGGTGCTCATTCAGTTCCTGAAGAACTCTCGGTTGATTTAGGTGTGAATTCACAAACGCTGTATTTAAACAACCTTAACAATTAGCAGTGGAAATGGAGCTAGCTTTCTTTCCCACAAAAAGTGCAACTCAGTCCATCAAGTTTTTGTCAAGTGATACCTTGAATTTTGGAACTGTGCCCTTTATGTTGTGAGTTTTGTTGATTTTAAAGCTGCTGTTGAATCCTTCCATACAATTCTAAAATACTGACCATAATAGCAAAGAACAGGACATTCTGTGTGCACACTTAACATGAGTGAATGGTGGCATTCTTTTGCAATTGCTGTGCTTCTGATTGCACAGTGATGGTCCAGAATGATGTTTTCCAATTAAACAAATGGAGCACTGTCCACCTTGTAGACTTGTAAAGAAGACGTACGTTCAAGAGCTAAACGTATGTTGGAAATGCTGCTGTATTAACTTGAGCAATATTCCTTTAACATTGCCTTACTCTCATCATTAAAAGACCTAAAAATATCAGAGGGACTGATCCATTTCATAGCAACTTGAGGATGACCCAATGATTTTATAAACCTTTAATAAAGATTATAAATTTTGTAAAATTGACAAAAACTGGTTTGCATAGTTATATTTGCAATTTTGAGCTAATTATTACCATCTATTTTTAACAGCAATAACACAGTGATAATTTGTTAGATTACTTTGATTGTTTAATATGAAAACAATGGCAACACAAACTTTAACCTTTTTGAACATCTATTCTCCTTGACACTTTATGCTTCTTGGCATGATTGCAAACATTTTGGATGCAGTTACAGACCACACCCTCAAGGTGGCAAAGTTTCCAGGAATATAGGACAGATTTATAACCACAGCAACATCAGAGCTCGTGTATTAATAGAAGCTGTATGGATATCCCCGGTATTTTGGTGGTTTCACTGGTGATTAGTGACAGGATTGAAAGAGATACTATTCCCATAAATAGCAGGAGATTCTGCGGAGAGATTGAGACATCTGACTGTGGCACCGTCAGCACTGTGTTGACATTTCACTTTGATTAGTGTTATTTCGCTATTTTTAAGGTAATCTTCCACATTGCAACCTGTTAGGAATTCTCAGAGTTAATATTCAGCAGCTGCTGGTAATTGGAGGAATGAGATATATGTCTGGGAAAAGAAAATGTTTCTATATTGGGAGTTAATCAGATGTGTGGCTGAATTATTATCTGGCTGTATAATTGTCTGGTCAGTTATTGAGCAAAGAACAGTACATATTTCTGTCAGAGACAAGAGATGAAACTTTGTTACTTGTTCAAAGGAGTAGTAGAATATTGCTTGTATCTTTAAAGACTTAATAAGTAAATGTACCCTGGGTTACGGAGTGGGGCATTGATGGGTATAACAGTTTAAGATTGGAAATATTTAAATAGCATGACATGGTTTATCCCTGTGGAATTCCAGTGAGTTATCAATTTTAGTTTTGCCCATTTTCAGGAATGTTGAATTACTTGCTTGAAGGATAAAAGGAAAATTAGTCATTCGGAGGTATATTCACACAAACACAAGCAACACTACAAGAGGCCTGCAGCATGTTGCTATTATCCAGTTATGATCTGGGTGATGTTTTAAAACAGGAAAATTACTTGAAGTTCTTCTAAAACTTTTATAAAGATGTTTGACCCTTAAACTAGCAACTACCTGGTCCCCTAATTGTAAATGCAGTATTTTTATTCTATGACTAACACACCAGGCTGTTCTTTTTATTATTAAATTGAGTTGTCTGCTAAAGCTGGCTTCAAGCACTAGTATTTATGCTGAGTTGCATGTTACACAGACTTTACTCAAGGAATGAAACTACTGGCAACTCCTACAAACTACAGAAAATGCTGAAAATTCTCATCTGGTAAGGTATCAGCCCTCGGCTCAAACATTAGTCACTCTTTCTCTCTAATGTAAGGTTTAAAGTGCATTGTTTTCTGATGATTATGCAGTATTCAATTTGCGATTCCTCTGATACTGCTGTAGTCGTTACATTTGTGCAACAAGACCTAGAGAACACTAAGATATAGATTGATAGGTGTTAAAAAAAACTCATGGCACACAAGTACCAGGCAATGACCATCTTGCCTCAATGTTCAATAGCAGCACTGAATCCTTCATCATCAAAAGCCTTTGACTAGAAACTGAACCGGTTCAGCCAAAAAAATGCTGTAGCTACAAGACTAGCTCAGAGGCAGGGATTTATGCAGTGTATAACTTATGTTCTGGCTCCCCAAAGTTTGACAAGTATCTGCAATGCGCAAGTCTGTAGTCTGAAGGAGTACTCTCCACTTGCCTGGATGAGTGCTGCTGCAACAGCACTCAAGAAGCTTAACGTAACACATGACAAAGTAGACCGCTTGATTGGCACTGTATCCGGCAACTTAAACATTCAGTGCCACAACCATTGACACACAGTGGAAGCTGTGCGCACCATCTGCAAGATGCATTGTAACAACTTGCAAAGCCTCCTTCAAAAGTATCTTCCACACCCACAATTTCCACCACTTAGAATAACAGGGACAACACATGCATTGGAACACCATCACCAGCAAGTTCTCCTCCAAGTGTCACACCATGCTGACTTGGAATTATATCACCATTCCTTTACTGTCATTGGATCACAGTCCTGTAACTCCTCCCTTCAAGACTGTAGTTCTACGTACACCACATGGACAGCAACCATTCAAAAAGGTGACTTAGTGCTACCTTAGTCAGTTGGGAATGGGTAGTAAATGCTAGCCTGGCCATTGCATTCTCACAAAAGTACAGTTCTGAGTTCTGAAACATTAACTGTTACTTGTACAACAGATACTACCTGTCCTGAGTGCACCCAGCATTTTCTGTTTGTGTTTCAGTTTTTCAGGATTTGCTTTATTTCTTCCTCTACAATCAAATTGAATTGACAGTGTAGGGTACAACAATATGTATATGAATAACATTTTCATCTGCTCTAATATAAAAGAGAAACAAAAATCTCTTCATGTGGAGTAACAGTGTTATTTTAATTTATTTTATATATTCAGTTTAAGTATCCTTTTGAATACTATATTAAGAGGATTAAACAGAAATAACACAAAATGGTCAATTTTATTTCTGAATCTTATTACTTTTTATACAAATAACTAGTGCCAAAAATGAGACATCAGAAGGATATTTTCATTGTTATTCTTTTTACTTTGAAACTTTTTTTTTGCAGTAACTATATTTGCCTCTGCACTGCAGAGAAAAAGATGTTTACATAGCTGGAGGTTAAGTCCAATTTAAAATTGATTGTTGAGTTAATGTTTGTAATATGGTCATTCCTATAAATATTAGGACAAATTATTTTGGTCTCTGGGAAGGTCTTTTCTTAATTGTAAGGGGAAAACTAGTTTGATTCATTATTATGTTGCATTTCAATAAGGATTTATAAATAAACGTTATCTGTTCATGAACAATTCTATAAATTATTTCTTGCACATCAGTGATAGTGTTGAGTGATTTAAAGAAATATACTGAAGCATCAAACGATCCTCATCAATAGAATCATGGAATAGATTTATTTTTTTTAATCTTGATGGCAAAATATTGCACCAGTTTTATAAAGGTTAATAAAGGTGGCAGAGGTAGAGAATAGGGACTGACTAAAGTAAGCCAGATAGGCCATAATAGCTATTCGCGTACTACTGGGTCACTTCTGTGACTAGGTATTCATACCTTCATGTTGATGGAATGGATCACACAACTTTGATAGTTAGACATTGGGCAGAGAATTCTTTTAGCATGATGGTACAATAAGTTATTTAAATTTTAGTAGGCAAATGACTTTTTTTATTAGTGGTAGGGAAAGAAGATAAGCTCCCAACAACTTTACAGAGGGGATGGTGCTCCAATTACAAAATATACTTATGTGGAAATAACATTAGAAAACTAACTTTAAATAACTTTGAGATGACATAACCTATGAGCAAAAGCCGAAGAAAGCCACCTGCATCTGTCACCACCAGATACAAAAATGATCAAGTAACAATGTCAGAAATTGTATAATTTTTAGAATTGAAAAGAAATAATGTTAATAAAAAAAATATAGTCATTGGCAAAAATAAATGGAGATATTTTGAAGATTTGAATGTAAAATAATACAAAAGATGAAAGCTGAGTGAACGTGCTATAATCCCTTCCTTAATCACTAACGTTAAGTTTAATCAAAATTCAGTTTGGAGATTAAACAAGTTGTAAGTCTGGATTGTGCTATTTCAGTTTTAGTCAGGGTGCTGGGTACTAGTATGTAAACTAAATGTGTGACATATAGGCTCTGAAATTCCTGGAGTGCCATGCTATGCTGCTTATTACCCTGTAAGGACTGCTAGGATTAATAGGAAGGCACCTGATTCTTATGGGGCAGATGTGCATTAGCACTACAAGAGGCAAATTGCTGATGCCTACTACATGCAGTTTGAAAATTCAGGGTCTGCCTATCATGGGATGGCATAGTCAGCAAAGCTCTGCTCCTCTTTGCAAATCGGGCCATTTGCCTTCCAATACCCTGTGTAAGAAAATAATTGAAAAATGTTCCCCTGTTCTGTATCCATTGGGTGTTACTCATTTTCATCCAGTTGAAAACTTATGCCGTAAATCACTTAATATATTGACCTCTAAAAATATTCAGGTTGTGACAAGTTAGAATTATGCAACATTAGGAGTCACAGCATAGACTCAGCTCCCTGGTAATTTGCCCTGTAAGATTCCACTCTTTAGCAAGGCATTTGGAAATTACCGATGAAAACGGAGTCTCGCTAAAATTATGATAAGTGATAGACAGAAGCCCCAAGGAAGTTCAGGGTTGTAGCTCAACCGAATATTTTAGATTAGCCTAAACTGTGTGTTGGTTATCAGTAATCAACAGTTGAAAATATATTTCTCAGACCACCTCCTAGCAGCTAAATTTCACAGACAGTGCTTTATAGTTGAAGGGAGAAAGAAAGGAAGAATGGAATAACTTTGAATGGTTTAGATGCACACAATATTCAGTGGATTGATGAGAAGTAAATTCACAATTATCAGATTTAATAAAAACCCTTCTCGGAAAACTATTTTTTAATTGACTAATCTAAGATGGCTGGCTGACTGTGACTTTGCAAGCTCCTTCCACTGACTAATACTGTTAAATTATATAAATACACAAATTAAGATCAGTTAACAGGATGGATTAAAAAGTCCAGTCTGAGTTTTTAATATGCTAATATCCATATTGTGTTTCAGTATTTTTTTGGCTTTTCAATATTGCTAAGGTATGAATTGTTGGAACACGTACTGTTAAACAATATTCTATATTGATTGCCAAATGATTGCCATACCTGAAATTGCAACACATTTGTTGCGATACCTATCGCATATTGTATTTGATGTTTGGAAATGCTGAATGGTTGGTTGGTTGACCAATTTTTAACATTGTTCTGATTCTCGACTTAATATGTTACGAGCAGTAATCAAGCGCCAAAACCTGTTTGTTTGTTGCTTTTTGTTAAAATACTTTTGAATGTACACATTTTTTAATGCCTCTGTGATGTGTCTTAGGACTCTTTAACATGTTAAAGGCGCTTTTTTTATATTTATATATGAATAAATGCATTTATCACTGTAGGTTTGAGGTGCAACCAGAATCCTTTTCAATTTTTGGCTTAAACTTTGACCAGCTAATTATATTCAAAGTTACTTAGGCCCAATTGGAAATCAGGTGCTGCACAGTTAGCTGTGTATTATTGCCAAAATATTAGGATACTTACCACAAGAAGCTCTGGAAATCTTATTTAAAACAGCAAGTTTAAAAGTGGTCATGCAAGACCAATATAAAATCATTAATTTATCTTATAAAAATAAAATCATGACAACAACTTTGCTATAAAACAAGTACAAAATTTGTTGTACACTACATGGAGTAGGAGTGAAATTTGTCTTCATATAACTATATCTCACCTTGTTTGTGTCAGCTTTAAATGTACCAACTAACTCTTTCTTATATAAAACTGGAAAGAGCTTCATGCTGGAATTCACCAGAAGGTTGAACTGACCACACTTACTTCATTTAACTACTGACAGAATGGACGCGATTTAATAAATTTACTAAGTCCATTTTGTATTACAAGTATTCTGAATTGATAGGTGTTGAATTAGGGAATAAACATGTTGTTTATAGGGAACATTCCTGTCATATTCTTTGATACATATGGACATTTACCTAAGCTGTGAATGCAAGTCAGTAAGACTTACATTCATTGTGTTAAGCATGCTGGTCCCTATCTTTACCAAGTAGCATGTTGCCATCAATTGCCAAATTCAATTGATACACACCCGATTTCACTCATTAGTAATGAAACTAGCACGAAGTTCAGAACTAGAGATGCACATTTACTTGGATTAAAAAAAAACTAATGCAGTATGAGTGATAACTATTGTAGTAACTGGTTCCCTAGATCTGTTGAAAGGATATTTTTGAACATTTTAAGGTTCAAAGGTACATAATGAACAACGATCTTAATTTTGCCTTAGTGATCTCTTAGGACAATGCCCATGTAGTTTCTACTAATTTCCCGTAGCTTCCCCAGATATCAACTGGACAGTTTGTTATTTTAATCTCTGGCCACATGCAGTTAATTTTTAGCAACGTGGTGATACTGGATTCAATTGAAATAGCTACTTGTTCTAAATCACTGCTCTGCATTTCATTTGGAAATAAACCTTTAATTAGCACAAAAAGCCTGCGTGTGTTATACTAACTCAGTGAAAGAGCATCTGCCGTTATAAATTATATTTGGGCCCTATTGTGTGTATATGCCTGAAAAATATGTAACTTTGTGATAGAAAGTTTAAGTCCATACCATACAATTGCAACAAAACAATGGTTTTAACTACAATGAGTAGAATTGTCCTAATGTTCTGTTTAAACTATCTTCTGCTTGAAAACTAACAGCATGCTTATCAGAATACATATACCTGATGTAATAAGTGTATAAGCTTTTGTTTCCAGTTTGTATAAAACTGTGATACTACATGACAGTATTTTACATTTGATCTTGCTGCCTGTTATTTTTGTGGATACTGAGACCATTCAGCATTGCTTCACATGACTCATCAGAACAAAATTATCACTTGTTTCCTGTGTAAATAATTATTTTGTATATGCTTTTCAGTGATAAATTTTCCTTATGAATGTATCAAACATTTTGTAAAAGATTGTCTATCATTCATATACACAATAAAGCATTTTTTCCAAAAATTCCACTGTTCACAATAAGGATGGTAATCTCAATGTATCAGTGTTGACAGCTTCCAATACACACCTTAAAGTTTACTGATCAAACCACATCAGGCAATAGCAGAACTATAGTGCAGTAGAGCAAAATGAACAACATATGCTAATGCATTACTAACACTATCTGAAACTGCATGATCCTGTTGCAAGACGAGGGTTTTTTTGTGTTTACAACTTGTGCAATTGGCAATTTATTCAACTTTCATGGACCAGGGCAAGTGTCTGTTTACATTCACCCAAAAACTGCAAGCAATCAAAGAATCCCACTCGAGGTAATTTACTTGAATGCAATTAAGTTGTGTGGAATTGTTTGCGAAACTTCATTGTACAAATTTGCTTGAATTATTACTGCCAATAGGAACTCTAGGCGCTGAAAGCTGTGCTGGAATAAGGTCTTCAAATACTGCTTCATTTTGTTTGATCTTAAACTTTATTTGTTCAGTATCAGTTGATTCTGTATATGATCAAACTGCAGTGTTGTTGATACTGCAATTAGTTAATTCTTCATCTCCTTGGTTAGACTACAACTACACTGTAATCATTTTAGGACAATTCATTTATTGTAATGTGGCAAATTACAAATTTCTTCAGAGCTCACCACCATGAAGATGGTCAGCCTGTGTAAAAGTATTTTGACTTTCACTCTGACCTATTTGTCTGGATTGTTGTTTGCCTGCTACACACAAAGAAAATTCAAGCACAAAGCATAGGAATTTAGCAATGCAAAAAAGCAAGTGGTAATTCCATTGCTAAATTTGTTGGGAGCTATTCTTTCCTTCTCTCCAACCACAGAACATTACAGCGCAGTATGTGGAACCAATCTGAAGCCCAACTAACCTATACTATTCCATTCTCATCCATATGCATATCCAATGACCAGTTAAATGCCCTTAAAGTTGTTGAGCCTACTACTGTTGCAGGCAGTGTGTTCCATACCCCTACTGCTCTGAGTAAAGAAACTATCTGGCGGCATGGTGGCTCCGGCAGTGGTTAGCACTGCTACCTCACAGCGCCAGGGACCCGGGTTAGATTCCTGCCTCAGGTGACTGTGCAAACTCCATATAGACAGACATTCTCCCAGTGTCTGTGTGGGCTTCCTTCGGATGCTCTGGTTTCCTCCCACAATCCAAAGATGAGCAGGTCAGGCAAAATGGCTATGCTAAATTGCCTATAGTATCAGATGCATTTGTCAGGGGTAACTGTAGGGGAATGTTCTGGGTGGGTTACTCTTTAGGGGGTCAGTGTGGACTTGTTGGGCCAAAGGTCCTGTTTCCATACTGGAGGGAATCTAATCTAACCTGCCTCTGACATCTGTCCTATATCTAATCATCCCTCAATTTAAAGCTATGTCCCATCGTGCTAGCTAGTCATCACCATCCTCGGTGAAACGCTGTTGGGAAACTCTGTTTCTAATCTATATATTCAAGCGACATCATACCTGGTCAGTGATCAGCACCATGTTCTTAAGTTCTTCAGCAGCCTTTGCTGCAATTGCAGGCAGACTTAGCCAAGGGTCACTGCTGGCAAAGAGATGTGGCTGAAGACTTAGCCAGTACCAGCAGTTCGTACAGATTGCTGATAAATCCAGAGAATCAATTTCTATTTATTCTTGAGCCACTTGGTTTTGTTGTGCACAGAGGAGCCTAAACTAAACTCTATACACATGGAAAAACAATTTTTATTCAAAATGCAGGTGTCTTTCGTTTTCCTGTCAAATTCACACAGAAACCTACAAGTCGTCCTTGAACTAGCTGAAAAGCTTCATTTTCTAATTTGAATAGTCCAGCCTAACAATGCATATTTTCAAAGGTTCAGGTAGGGGAAGTTTGAATAATTGATTGATAGCATCTTGTGAAAAATAGGCCAGTTGTCCTGCGCTGATCCATGCTAATATTATGCTCCACATTCTGAACAATTATTCATTCGCAAGAACTTTCTGGAACAGTTTCGGCATCCAGACAATCCAAGCAGAATTGGACAGAACAAAGTGCATACTGTGTAAGAAACAGGCAATTTTCTTCTGCTTAAATTAACTAACTGGTCTGCACTGGGAGCTGGAGAGAGTCTTGGTCTACAGGCTAGTTTTTTTAAAAAAAAAATCTTGTGCCTTCAAATACAGGGAATGCACAAGAGGCCATAATTAGAGTAGGACAGATATCCATTGTGAACTGGTGTAGAGTTGTAAACAGATTACTAAGAGATAGGCCATGCAAGAATTTGGAAGCAATGATGGAAATTCAGATGTTGCTAGACCAGGAACCAAAAAGTCAGTCAGCATGGGAATAGGACTTCCTGCAAACTACCATTCTCCCAGTTTCCACTCTTACCAATGCCCCTAATTTGAGTGGAACATGATCAGCTCAAATTGTCACCATGGTCACCCTTATCAGACCATCACCCACAAAACAGAACTTCTGCCTAGAGAGATCCATTCCTGGGTGCCACTACAATTCATTGGGCCAGATAAAGCAGTTTAGTAGATTGTTAACCTGGACATGAAACAATACCTGCTCCTCTAGTCATATGAATAAATACACTCTCCAAATTAGGAGGTATTACTATGCAGCCAGCATGTGCATGCTACACAGGGCTTTACTATGCCTCTTAAGTCTATTTTTTTCTACTATGATGAATTTACTACCCAAGCCATGAGTTTCCAAACTATGGGACATTACTCCTTGAGAAACCAGGGTCAGAAGTAGGTTCCTTCTCCAAGGGAACAGCACTGAGGCAGAACAGCCCCCGAGATCAGCTCGGATTCAGTAACGTCAGAGTGTAATTTGTGTGTCACTACAGTTTGATGGTTATAGCCCAAAGAAATCATTTGCCTCAGTGCCAGAGCACCACCTATCCACAACACCCCCAGCTCAGGCTCTCAATTCCACCCCCCACATTAGAATTACCCCTCTACTTTTTTCCTAAACTTACTCCTTTTATACAATATGGCAACAGAACTGCATGCAGTGTAGTCTAACCAATATTGTTTTTCCTTTTCAATTTGAATTCAGTTTTGAAGATACTTGTAAGTGAGAAGGTTCTATAAATTAATAGTATCCACATGATTCAAAGCTTTTACAACATTTATTGTAATGTGCATTTAAATATTAAAAACAAAAATAAAAATAGCATTCCTGTGATCTTCATGCTATTATTTTCAGAATTGTTCATATCCACGCCAACTGATCTGAAGTGATCAGTTTGTTGACAGATACCAGCATACACACAGTCTCATATTGTGATTGCAAGGAATTGAAGTATCAAAGGAAACCATTCATTTTCCCTCCAGCTCTTTCTGAATTTCAAGAACATATGGATGATCCTTGCCATGCGCCACTTCCATAATGGTCAATGCCTGTGAACGAAAAGGCAAGTTTAAGTCAGTTAGCATTTCTTGCAAGATCCATTCTAAAACATGGCTCTTAAAAAAAAAAAGAGGGAAACTAAAATTTTACAAGCTATTGTAATTACATGATACGAAAATGAATAATTACAAACATTCATGTTAGAAAGATTGTTTCAAAATTCAAAAGTTTTTTTATTAAAGAAACAGGTCAGCTATTACAACACAGCTAAAAAATTAAAACAAGCATTTCTAAAAAAAAAATGTAATTTATAACATTCTAACTGCTTCTGTACTTTACTGATATGGAAGGGACAATTAAGCCTTGAATAAAACAAAACAAATTGCTGGACAAGCTCAGCAGGTCTGGCAGCATCTAACGTTTTGGTTGAATGACCTTCCTCAATTCTGAAGTGTTCCTCGAGTGGAAAGGTTAACTCTGATTTTTCTCTCCACAGATGCTGTCAGACTTGCTGAGCTTTTCCAGCAATTTCTGTTTTTGGTTGATTTACAGCATCCGGGTGCTTTCAGTTTTTATTTACGAAACTTTGAATGAGGTCTTTAAATTTTTAATGATACTTGAGAGAGATTTGATATTTGAAAACAAACCTGCATCTTACAACAGAAAAGCAGAGTTACTGGGGTCAGGGAGGGTCCCAGCGGACTGGAAAATTGTTAATGTAAACCTGCTGTTTAAAAAGGGAGTAAGGCAAAAGACTGGAAATTACAAGGCAATTAGCCTGAATTCGGTCTTTGGCAAGATTGTGGAGTCCATTGTGAAGGATGAAATTTCCAAATACTTGGAAGTGTATGGTAAAATAGAGCAAAGTCAGCATGGTTTCATCAAAGGGAAGCCTTGCCTGATAAATCTGGTAGAATTATTTGAGGAGGTAATGAGCAGGTAGATTAAGGAGAGCCAATGGATATTATCTACCCAGACTTCCAGAAGGCTGTGCAGGAGGCTGTTGAGCAAGATAAGGGCCATGGTTTACAGGCAAGGTACTAGCATGGATAGAAGCTTGGCTGTCTGGCAGAAAAGAGAGGGTGGGGATATAAGAGTCCTTCTCAGAATGGCAGCCGGTAACAGGTCAGTGATCCACAAGGGTTAGGTGATGGGACCACAACTTTTCACTTTATTCATTAAGTAATCTGGATGAAGGAACAGAGGGCATTCTGGCTAAGTTTGCAGATGATACAAAGATAGGTGGAGAGACAGGTCGCATTGAGGCGGCAGGGAGGCTGCAGAAAGACTTAGGTTAGGAGAGTGGGCAAAGTGGCAAATGGAATACAGTGTGGGGAAAGTGCAAGGTCATGCACTTTGATAGGAAGAATAGAGGCATGGACTACTTTCTAAATGGAGAGAAAATTCAGGAGATCTGAAGTGCAAAGGAATTTGGAAGTCGGAATCTGGGATTCTGGAAAGTAAACATCTAGTAGTTAGGAAGTGAAATACAAAAGTTGGCATTTATTATTTAGAGAGGACCGGAATATAAAAGCAGGGATGTACTCTTGAGGCATTATAAAGTTCTGGTCACATTTAGAGTATTGTGATCAATTTTGTGCCCCATACCTCCAGAATAATGGGTCTGGAGAAGGGCGAGGAGGTGGTTCAAGAGAATGATCCAAGAAATGAAAGGTTTAACATATGAGGAACATGGAAGGACTCTGGGCCTATACTCGATGGAGTTTAAGAGGATTGGGGGGGGGGGGGGTTCTAAGTGAAAATTATAGAATACTGAATGTTGCACAAAGTGGACATTGAGAAGATTTTTCAATTGGCAGGAGGGACTAGGACCCAAGGGCACAGCCTTAGAGTAAAGGGAAGACCCTTTAGAACAGAGAGAAGGGGAGATAAGTCTTCAGTCAGAGAGTGGTGATTCTATGGAATTCATTGCCACAGAAGGCTGTTAAGGCCAGGTCATAGAGTATACTTAAGACAAAGATGGATAGGTTCTGGATTGTCAAGGGGATCAACGTTTACAGGGAGAAAGCAGGAAAATGGGTTTGGAGAAACCTATCAGCCATGATTGAATGATACAGCAGACTCAACAGGCCAGATGGCCTAATTTCTGCTCCTGTGTCTTATGGTACCCAAGATGCTAGAAATATGCAGCAAGCCTTATGTGGATGGAAACAATTTAATTCATGTTGATGTACTTCCATCAAGCTCAGGGTTTCTTTTGGGATAACTGGGGTTTTGAAGGAGGGAGGGAGTGTTCTGTTTTGAGACATATCTGGCACAACTTGTGCAGCTCAACTTTATTAGCCATCATTCTAAATGAAGTCAAAATTACTGATTCCAATTGCTGGACAAGAACCTTCAAAAAAGTTGTGCAGGCAATGAACTTCATATTAGAATCCTAAACTTTGGTGACTATCAGAAACTAAGTAAACACACAAAAAAAATACACATTTAACTTTATAAACATGGGAGTTAAGATTAGCACGTTTTGAACTGTTGAAATAAAAATAAATTTGTGCAAATTGTTTGATTACAGTTACCCTAAAACCCACAAAGCTCAGTGCATTCTGGCAGAAAATAAAGTGTTACTTTTGTTCAGTATTATTTTCAGTGAAGAAATAAATAGTTGAAGTTCAGAAAAGGATGCACTTTTAGATACCAGTTTCAATGCATTATAAGTTCTGGAAATGCATCTACAGCTTTAATAAGTGATGCACAGTGGGATATTTTCCATCAAGCATTTTGAAAATACTCAAGCCTACATTACACAATATGCATGATCTAACAAAATCAAGGCAGACATAAGTTCAAACTCTTTCTTATCCAGTAATTTAGTTTATGTAAAGTACACAAGAGCTTCCTTTGGAACATTCCTTTAAAAACAAGCCATCAACAACACAAAATATCTGTTATAAAATCAATGCTTGGTGGCAATGAGGAAAGCATGAGGGTAAATTTATTACCTTCCTTAGTGCCTTAGCTCCAGCAGAATGATGTTCCAGGCCCATATATAACCGTCCTAGTTTCAGCCACATTGAAGCAACATTCAGAGAATATGCTGGATAATGTTTACTGCTTTAAGAAAAAAAAAGCAATATTTTTTTTAAAGCTTCAAAATTAAGATGCTAATTTTCTTCTGCCCTCCTTTCATTCTCAATCTGTATATTAGCAACTGGGAGTTGAGAGTGGGATAACCCCAAGGATTCTAAAAGCTTCCAACTGCAAGGCAAGCTTCTAATCCCAAATTCTCCCCACTACAAGAAGAACACCTCCTTCCACCTCCACATTAATCTTTACCATCCCTCGCTTAGCCCAGCTCTTTCTAAAGCTTCAGTCATGCCTGTCAAAGTTTGAACGTGCTATTGCTCCTCTGCCAACTTCTCATCCCCCATAAACTTCAACAAATCCAAAGTTCCAGTCTTTGCCTCAATTCATAACAAACTTTGATCAGAACTGCACATTACTCTCCAAACTCAATGTTTTCTCATCCCAAAAGGCTTACATTGAAAAGAAAATCATAGAAGTTTTCAATTCCTCTATGGCCTCACCGCTCCTCCTTTGCTGTTTTTTTATCTGCAAAAACGCTACTCCATCTAACTCTGTAGCATGTGCATTTCTCACTCACTCCAGCCCTCTATTGTAGCTGAAGGCATGGCCAACGTTCAGAAATTAAACACACTCATCCTCTCCACCAAGATCTGTTCTTAAGATTGTCTGTGAAACATCTTTTCAAGAAAGATTTTAATCACTTTCCTGACCATCTCCTTTTAGTTAGACACCCTTATATAGTTTTCAGCATTAGAAACAATTGTTACTGATGAAACAATATTTAAGTTTTCAAGTAAAATATCCCTGGCATTGTTGAAGTGTCTCAGTGGATAAATGTGTAATCTTTTTTATAGTCACTTAAATCTAAAAGGTCAAAATCATTTCAAACACATTGGATGAAAGACTGATAAAATAATTTTCTCTCACAAATCTTAATTCAGGTGTTAAATGAATGGGTCACCATTTCACAAATATATCTATAATCAGAGCTCAAATTAAGAATTCCAATTGGAAAGAAAGGCTGATGTGGAAAATCCAGATGCTCAAAGATAACAGCAAGTGCGTTTATTTTTCTTACAGATGTGCACACAGTGGAGAAGGTTTTATCCAGACCGTGCTGTATGACTCTGATGGTTAACCAGACCTGGAAATGCAGACTTTTATGAAAAATGTTGTACCATCAAAAAGCCAAATCCATCAGCAGTGCACATCAGGAAATCATGGCACATCATGTTTTCATTTTACTGAGAGCATAGTTAAGTTTAGTTCACTCATGGATTCCCAAAGTGTTTCCAGTGAGTGAACATCCAATTTGCAAGCTCAGCTTTCTGAAATTTGTCACAGAATCTCAGTGCAGAAGGAGGCCATTTGCCCCCCCCAAGTCTGCATCAATGCTTGAAAGATCATCCCGCCCTATCCGGTAATCCTGCAGTTAGCATGCTCACCCACCTAACCTGCACATCCTTGGACTCTGTCTTTGACATTAGGAGGAAAAATAAAGAAATGAATCTTCATAATGTAGAATATTACAGAACAATATCCCAACAGAAAATCTGAGTTAGTCAGTCGCAATGACTTATTGCGTAATAGAAAATTAGACTCAGACACAATAATAATGCTCTGTATTATACATTATTCCAGTATTCATCTTCAGGGCCAGGATCCAAAGTCAAAATCAGTCTTCATTCATAAAGAAGGTCACATATTAAAATCTGCAGTTTTTGCTATAATCAAATATTCAGGTTTATTAAAAGTAAATGGTAATGTGCAACCATACATCAATACAGTCACTAGATTGTAGTATTTAAATTGACGACTCCTTGGCTCAGAAAGTGTCAGTTTCACGAAGTTTCTGCAATGGAAATGCTTGCAGGGCACAACGAACTGAACTGCCAAACATATTTCTCAATCACTGGTAGGATATGTTTGATGACAGTTCTGTGCACAGTCAAGGGCTACCTGCAAGTATATTTTGCAATTACAATATTCAACTAATTGTAGGATTCAAAAACACTGTCTGCAATAAACACACTCAGCCCTCGGGTGTGATAATAACCTCAAAATAGTCTGTTTCTGTCTTCTTCAGATTTAAATTGCTTTGAACAGCTGAGAGGACTGAGAAGGAACAATGTTAGCCTTGGGAAATGGCAATAGACAGTTTTAAATAGGGTGAAGTGTAAAATGGACTATCATTTGTTGAATGATAATGTGACAGCTTCCATGCCACCAATTTGATCCTGATTGTACATTTTGTCTCAAATGTAATTAACAGCAGAAAACGGAAAGGAATATCCTTTAGGGAAGGAAACCTGCCATCCTTACCCAGTTTGGCCTACATGTGACTCCAGTCCCTGCAGAAGGATACTGCCTTCTGTAGACATCACCGTCACAATGCCTCCCCAGGAGCTTTCTGCCACATCAGGGTACCCATAATTTCCTGCACAAAGCAACAGCATCCAGGATGCGAGAATCAAAAAGTGGTTAAAATGTGATAATACCAGGTACGACCAAATTGAATGACCAGATCCACTTTTTAAAAGAAGAAAAAAAAAAATGCTTGTCTAGAAAGTTTTAAATACAACTACAATCTACTGCTGAGGACAAAAGAAAAAGTATGTTACAACAACAAATTAAATTTATCTAAAACAGGAGCAGCTTAGAGCCTGAAGACAAGGCATCACTTGATGGGTACTGTGACTGTGCCTGCTTTGTAGACAAAAGAGAAACATGAAGGATAGAATGTTCAGTATAATTTACTTTTCCTCATCTTGACTGTGCATTAAGAAAAGGGCAGGCAGCTAATTATTTGATGAGGTGCAAAACACCCCCTCCCTCCACATGGAAGAGCACAGAGCCTGGTGCATCGCTGTCACATTTCGAAACTTGCCACACATAAGTGCAGACACAAATCCACCTCTACCATGGAAAGCTTCCTGAGAACCTGGGTCTGTTTATTTGGCTCATCACAAGTTATTTTCCACATCTAGCTTGTAGGCCATTTTCTCTCTACACAGGAAATCCAAACAGAGCTCCCTGGCTTACATTTTCACAACTCCACGGCTCCCTAATTTGAAATCACCTGCATTTTCTGTCATGCTTGCCAATACAAAAATATACAACATCTTAGCACGAGGAGAGTCTGCTGCTCCCTTCTGGCTACCTGAATGTAGGCTCCCCTCATGGAAATTGCTAGTCATTAGATATAAATAAAGTAGTTATTACATTTTTAAAATTAAGTGCTCTGTAAAAGTAATGTGGTTGCATTATACTGCACCATGCAACAATTTAGGATTAAATTTGCACTGTACACAAGTGACTCATGCAGATGTTAAACTATTAATATCTGCTCTAAAACCCAAAGTAAATGAACTATTTTTAGAAATTATCCTGTAGAAAGATTACAAGAAATAAATACTGCATTAACTGTATGTTCTTTCGATCACCTGTAAGGTTTGATTATTTTTTGACCATAGCGCAAGGCTCCATCCCAGTCTTGCATATAAAGGCAGACTCCCATGGCCTGGTACATCATATGCAGCATATAGACATTGTTGTCCTCAAACGTGGAGCCCATCTTATCCAGACTTAACTCGCAGATCTCCAGCAGCTCACTAGGGGGTGCCAGATAGTTAAGAACTGTACAAAAAGAATATCATGGAGCTCAAAGCTATTCTGTAATGAAAGATTAAAACAAATACTTCACTTTGAAAATTCATAGTGCTTCTCTCGCACAAATTGTGTCCTTCACAGTGCTGGGTCTGTACAAGGACATTTCTCTTACTCAGAGAACTTTGGTTGTGGAATCTGTGAAGATGAACTGACAACCCAGAGGAAATAATCCAAGACCTTCAAAACCATTTAAAAACCAAATTCTCTCACTAACATTGAGATCCTGGAAATTATTACTGTTAGAACCAATCATTTCTCATATCCAGGAACACAAAGATATCTCCAATGGTGACAAAAAGTCACTATCATATTGGTCTACATACAATTATTTCCATGTAGTGCAGTCAATTTAATTTGCAAATCTTTTTCCAGTCTGACTCAACACATCTTGCATAACCTCTCAAGTCAAAGTTTCTATCACTTAGATTCATTCTGATACTACACTGCAGCTTTAATATCCTTTGTTTAATCATACACTCAAAACAGCAAACAGCATTAATCATGGCCTGTCACTTTTTGATCCTGTACTCATGTTCGCATGGTCAGAGTGAGGGAGATTTCAGAGCAAGACAGAGACAGAGGTGCTAACTGGAAATTTGCAGCAGAGGGGAATTTAGGTGTTTTAATTAATGTTTACTGAAAGAGAAGCTGAAGGATTATTTTGTATATGTTTTCATTGCGGAGGATACAAGAAATCCCTCAGATGTAGAGATCCAAATGGCTAAGGAGAATGAGGAGTTGAAGGAAATTAGCATTAGCAAGAATGAACTGGAGAAATTAATGGGGCTGAAATGCAATAAAACTGCCAGGATGTGATATTCAAAGTCTGGAGTGCTATGGAAGTGACTACAGAGTGGGTAAGACATTGAGGAATTCTCTTCTAAAATGACTCCTGTAGTTGGAAGGTAACAAGCATCAGCCCGTTATTTAAGGAGAGAGTAAGAAAACAGGGAACTACGGATCTGGTCTTACACGGTATTAGGGATAGTACTAGAATCTATTACAAAGAATGGGGGAAACAGACACTTGGACGAGAATGATCTGATTGCAAACATGCTCACTACGTCAAAATGGGAAATCATTTGTGATGAACTTGAAGGTATTACTAACAAAATTAATGGAACAGTACTATATCCATCAACACGATTTTCTGAAGGCTTTTGATAAAGACTCCACAGGAGACTGGTTAGAAAGGTTAAAGCATGGGATAGGATGTAATGTATTGGCACAGATGAATGATCAATTTCGATCAGTTAGCCAGAGAGCAGAAATAAATGGGTCACTCATGTTAGCAGACTGACGAGTGGGATAGCAGAAGGATCAGTAAACTTGCGGACCCAGCTATTCACAATAAGTATCAATGATATCAAGATGGGATCCAAATGTAACATTACCATACTTGTGGGTGATAAACTTCTAAGTGGGAATGCGTGTTATGAAGATGTGAAGCACCTTCAGGAAGGTTTGGACAGGTGCAGTGAATGAGTTGGAGAGTGATGCTGGAAAAGCACAGCTGGTCAGGCAGCATCTGAGGTGCAGGAGAAATCGACATTTCAAGCACAAACTCTTCATCAAGAACTTTGTAGGTTTAAGTGATATCACCTCTCAGCCCTTGAAACTGTAGAGTACAGGACAAGTTTGCCCAATCTCTCTCCATGGTATAGTCCTACTATCCTGGGAGCAAGTGCAGTTTCCTATGGAGTCTTTATCAAAAGCCCTCAAAATTGAAATATCGATTCTCCTGCTTCTCGGATGCTGCCTGACCAGCTGTGCTTTTCCAGTACCACACTCTGACTCCGACCTCCAGCATCTGCACTTCCTCTCAGATTAAGTGAATGGTCAAGAGCATGGCAGATGGAAAATACTGTGAAAATATGTGAAATTATCCACTTTAATAAGTGAAACAAAATGTGCAAAGTATTTCTTAAATGGCCAGAGATTGGAAGGTACAGACATACAGAGGGACTTAAGCATCCTTCTCAAGATGTCACTGAAGGTTAACGTGCACATTCAGCAGACTGTTAGGAAGCCGAATGGAACGTTAGCTTTTATTGCAAGAGGATCTGCATTAAAGTCTTGCTTCATTGACATAGAGCTTGGTTAGACAGTCTCTGGAGTACTGAGTGCAGTTTTGGCATCCTCATCGCAGGAAAAATATTGTCAGAGACAGTGCAATGAATGCACACTACACTTGCCCCTAGGATAGTAGGACAATGCCATAGAGAGATTAGGCAAACTGGGTCTGTACTCTCCAGTTTCAAGGGATGAGAGGTGATATCACAAACCTACAAAGTTCTTAAATATAGTGATAGACAAGGTGGATACAGGCAAGAGGTTTACCCTGTTTGGGAGTCTAGAACCAGGGGCACCATTTAAAAACAAACGGGGACACCTTTTAGGAGTCTCTGCCCCGGCAGACTATGGGAGCTCCATTTTCCACCTTGTTTAAAATAGAAATTGATATATTTCGGATTATCAACAGTGTACCAGGTTATAGAGATGGTAAAAGGGCACTGAAGTGTTTGATCAGCCAAGAGCATATTGAATGTGCAGGGTGGGCTTGACTGGCCGAATGGCCTTCTCCTGTCCCCATTCGCTCGTTTTGTAAAACCCAAGATACTCAAAAAAAACTTGCCTCATAAGGAATGGTGTTTGAAATAAATGGCTCTCGTCACATTCAGTGGTTGTTCAGTTCGTACCTGCTTTCATGATTTTCCCTCCCACAATTTATCACCTCACTTCTCTACAATCAAAATTACTCCTGCTGCCAATCTGCTCATTGTCTATTGTGCTGGCTCCTGTCTCAAGTTTAGTGTAGTTTTCCTGAATAAGTCTTCGACTTTGTGCCTTCAGCAATTTTTAACAGCTGTTTATTCCCAGGTCCAAATACTATGCACCAGGAACAAGGATAGTAAATAGCTAATATCATACAGGGTTTGAACAGCATTCGGAAATAACTGAAATTAAATAATTAAACACAAGAAAACAGCACCACTGAAATCTGCAGTAGTTTGGTTTTTACAGAGGGGTATGGCGTATGACCAATTCACAGCAAAAATAAAAAAAAAGGATATTTTTGTAATGCTTTGCTCTTCTGAATTCCTCAATTATATTCCGAGCATATTTGATCATGTCCTTGATGACCTCTGGCTTTGGTGGTTCACCATATTTTGTAAGCTCCAACTTTTCTTTATCCTGCAGAGATGGATGGGAATATTTATTTAATATTAAAGACTATTAAACAGTTGAAGTTATAACTTTGTGCAAATTAGCATACTGTATTCACTGCTCGTGATGTCATCTCATCTACACTGGGGAACCAAAGCATAGACTGGGTGACCATTTGTCAGAACATCTCCGTTCAGTTGGAAAGTACAACCACAGCTTTCCAGCCTTTTTGTGTCAAGATGGAGTTCTGCAACATTAGATTGCAATCTCCATCCCTATTTTGTTTTGTTTTCCTCATTTCCTCCTTTATAAAACATTTACTTTGCATCAGGCAGGAAGTCATTCGCCACATTTTGATAGGAGTTATGTCGCAAAATGCTCTTTTGGCAGAGAAATACAAAGGAACATCCCAATGACATGAAAAGCCCTGCACAAATACACATTGCGTCATGGGGCTTGTATCAGAGATATGGATTTGGAGAAATCAACCAAGCAGCCCCTCCAGCCTGCTCAACCACTCAATAAGACCATGGCTAATCTGTTTGTAACTCAAACTTCACTTTCCAATCTACTTCCAAGAACCTTAGATAGATTTTTGCTAAGTAAGGAAAAAATCGATCTCTGCATCTACTTTGCTCAAAAACCTTTTTTTTTGTGGCACCTTGTTAAATGCCTTTTTCAAAACCAAAAAGCAGTGTCCACAAGCTCCCTCATATCCACCGCCCATCACCCCTTAAAAGCACTCCAAAAACTTTGGTGAAACACTGACTCTTCTCAATTATTGAATTTTTCTAAGTGACTTCCTTTAAGAATGATTTTAACACCCTACGAATGACAAATACCAAGCTAACTTGTTCATATTATTTTCATCTCTCATGAAATTTAACTGCAGATGCTGGAATCCAAGGTAGACAAACAGGAAGCTGGAAGAACACAGCAAGCCAGGCAGCATCAGGGAGGTGGAAAAGTCAACGTTTTGGGTGTAACACCTGAAACATCAATTTTTCCACTTCCTGATGCTGTCTGGCTTGTGGTGTTCTTCCAGCCTCCTGCTCAACTTTAAAATTTCAAGCCTCCTTCATTTTTTGAAGAGGCACATTACAATTGCTGCTTGCCGGCCTGATAGAACCTTTCTAGAATCTAGCAAATTGGGCAAAGTTCATGTCAATGCATTGACTACATCATAAGTCACACCTTTTAAAAAAGGGCCTGAGGATGATATCTATCTAGACCCAGGGGCTTAGCCATCTGCAGCTCTATCTGTATGCCCAGTACTTCCCCAGGGATGACAATTTCAAGTTGTTCAACTCTTCCTCCCACCTTTTGCTTTACAGCTAATTAAGGAGATTAATTCATATCACCTATGGTGAAGAGAAAAGCAAAATATTTATTCATAGTGATAAAATGTGCTTTTAAGAGGCATTTATTCTGCCCTGTTTCTCTTGAAAACAAGAAAACCTGGCGTCTGCTCCAGGGAACACAGTAAATAACTTTACATATTTTAAAAAAAAACTACCCAGTCAAAGGATGCATGAGTGGGTGGAGAGACACACGTTTTAGTTTTTTCTTTCAATTGTTGAAGCTGCAATTTTGGAGCTACTGCAAAAGCCAGAGCTAACTTTCTACTGCTGGATTCAGGCTTTTCTGTTTTCTCCTGGACTAGAGATAGCATGCAAGGGGAATCAGTTTTGATGAATTTGCTTTTGCCAAGGGTGTGTTTATGGGATGGTGCTATACTAGAACGGTTGATGAGCAATAATTAAATAATATTATTTTGTAATCAATTCAATAAAAGTTCAGTTTTTTTCTTTTAACTATGGTGCAAGAATAACCGGTTTTGCTTAAAATCTAGTAGTTTGGCGTAATTGAACACAGCACCTTACACATGCCTTTAAATAATGATAAAAGTTAGGGTCTGACCATCTCCTGGTTATGTTTTGAGGGTTTTAGTTTAATCCATAACTTAATTTGTCATTTCTTGGTCATCTATTAACAGGCCATAGGTGTATTTTTTGGGCTGTACATCCAGAGTTTATTCCATTCACTTAGAATCAGTAAATTCAGAAAGTTTTCACCATCTGAGTGGTTGAATTCTAGAGTAATTGTGTCGGGGATAATTACCCTGCAGCTACAAAAACCAAAATGAAAGGGCCATCAACTTCAGCAGCACAAGATTTCATTCTCCAAATATCTAGATAGTGAGAGGTGCAAACTGTACAGTGAGAGCCACCTGGGAAATGGCTGTGATTCACAAGCAACCCGGCAAAGCAGCACTCCCCAGTCACAATAAGGGAAACTAGGAAGAGCTACCAGATACAGAAGATTAAAAGTAAATACAGATACCAGATACTTGTAATTATGAAAGCCAGATCAGTCCATTACAGATTGTAGACCTGTTAATTGTTTGGAAGCCCTTTCCAAAAAAGGTGAAAGGTGTTGAAACCTTGAAGTCAAAATTGAGCTGCTGCAATGCCTTCTGCAGTTGAAGGTTGCTTTTACAGGTGGAATCAGCAAGTAAGGCACATGGCCAAAGTCACATTTAAAGAAATCAAACTGCAGGAGCTGCAAACAGGTTCAGCAAGATCCAAATGCCAACAGCAAAGCCAGGTCACTGGAATGGTCATATCCTGCTCCAGTATCTCGAGAGGCAAGGACCTCCAGGTTTGGAAGGCCTTGCTGCATCCTACATAACATGACAATATTGGTGTTATCCTCAGAGCACAGATGGTGTGGGCTCTGCTCACAGAAAACCAATACCCTGACATGTAACTGCATGAGGGGAGGGAGGGTAGAGAGAGCGAGAGACTAAAAAAAAAAGCAGAAAAGATGATGTGGTTGAAAAAAAAAAAGGTTACCTTTGCTTTTGTTGCACATTCTCTGCAGTCACAAGTGAAGAAATAGGAATCCCTCAGTCGATCCTGTCGATCCTCAGTTGGATACAGAAGATCGATATAACTAGTGAAAATCTGAAAGGTGGCAGATCAAAGAGATGTGCAATGAAAAACTTATACATTCCATAAACCTACAGTTTTATTCAAAAGGGAAAGAGAATCCTTTGCATCATAAGCATCCAAGAAAAATATTATGACTAGACTACTCTATGGCTTAGTACTTTGAGGATGTACAGGTTTTGTTTGAAAGTACTACTCTTTTGGTTCAAGTTGGTTTTTCCTACTGAATAAGCACATGAAGGATTAAATCATAGAACGAGAGAGTCAGATGTGCAGCATGGAAACAGACCCTTCGGTCCAACCCGTCCATGCCGACCAGATATCCCAACCCAATCTAGTCCCACCTGCCAGCACCCGGCCCATATCCCTCCAAAACCTTCCTATTCATATACCCATCCAAATGCCTCTTAAATGTTGCAATTGTACCAGCTTCCACCACATCCTCTGGCAGCTCATTCCATATACGTACCACTCTCTATGTGAAAAAGTTGCCCCTTAGGTCTCTTTTATATCTTACCCCTCTCACCCTAAACCTATGCCCTCTCGTTCTGGACTCCCCGACCCCAGGGAAAAGACTTTGCCTGTTTACCCTATCCATTCCCCTCATGATTTTGTTAACCTCTATAAGGTCACCTCTCAGCCTCCGAAGCTCCAGGGAAAACAGCCCCATATAGTGCAATAATACATTTCTCCAGGGAAAACAGCCCCATATAGTGCAATAATACATTTTTTGGAATTCACATCAGAACTGAAGTTAAAAAAAAATGCACGGAACCCTACCTTAAACTCACCATTCAATGGACTGAAGGGTCTGTTTCCATGCTGTACATCTCTATGACTTTATATAAACCAGATTATAATACCATTTACATACCTGCTTATTTTCAATTTCCACGTTAGGAAAGAAAGCGAGAGTAGAGAAGGAGCAACGCCAGAGTGCAGAGTACAGGGCAACAGGGGATAACAGAATCATAGAATCAGAATCCCTAGAGTGTGGCAGCAGGTCACCAGGCCCATCGAGTTCACACTGACCTGCTGAAGAGCATCCCATGCAGATTCCCCCAACCCTGCATTTCCTACGGCTAATCCACCTAACCTGCACATTTTTAGACTTTGGGAGGAATCTAGAGCACTCAGAGGAAACTCACACATTCACGGGAGAATGTGGAAACTCCACAGAGACAGTTGCCAGAGGGTGGAATCGATCCCGGATTCCTGGTGCTGCGATGCAGCAGTGCTAACCACTGAGCCAACATGTCGCCCTCTAATGAGCGAATGAGCAAAGGACTAATGAGAAAGAAGAGGAGGAAAAAACAAAAGAAAGAGAAAAAATTTTTTTTAAAAAAAAGAGGAAAAAAGGTAAAGTAGAATAAAAAAGACAAAAGAAAAAGATACTTCTGGAGTTCAACCAGAGTTCGGACATGTAGCTCCAGGAGGTGAAAACCTGCTCTCATATACTGTGCTCTAATAAAGTTCACTTGAATAAAGTGGCCTCAAAAGCTATTCAATACTGAAACCATTGCAGCTGTTAAATATTGACTTCATCTTCTGTAAGAAAGAGCATCTACAAGTAACGGGTCTGCACTGACAATGCTGAAAATGTGTTGCTAGAAAAGCACAGTAGGTCAGGCAGCATCCAAGGGGCAGGAGAATCAACGTTTCGGGCAGGAGCCCTTCTCCAGGAATGAGGAGTGTGTGCCAAGCAGGCTAAGATAAAAAAGGTAGGGAGGAGGGACTTGGGGGAGGGGCGTTGGAAAAGCAATAGGTGGAATGAGGTTAAGGTGAGGGTGATAGGCCGGAGTGTGGGTGGGGGCGGAGAGGTCAGGAAGAAGATTGCAGGTTAGGAAGGTGGTGCACGGAGGGAGTGGGCTTTTCGGAACGCTGATAGGGGAGGGGAGGGAAATACATTCCTTGTGGTGGGGCCCGTTTGGAGGCGGCGGAAATGACGACGGATGATACGATGTATATGGAGGTTGGTGAGGACCAGTGGGGTTCTGTCCTGGTGTCGATCACGTCTGGGGGGAAATTGCGGTCTTTGAAGAAGGAGGCCATCTGGGTTGTTCGGTATTGGAACTGGTCCTCCCGGGAGCAGATGCGGCGGAGACGAAGGAATTGGGAATATGGGATGGCGTTTTTACAGGGGGCAGGGTGGGAGGAGGAGGTGTAGTCTAGGTAGCTGTGGGAGTCACTTTCCTCATTCCTGGAGAAGGGCTCATGCCCGAAACGTCCATTCTCCTGCTCCTTGGATGCTGCCTGACCTGCTGTGCTTTTCCAGCAACACATTTTCAGCTCTAAACAGATTTTCATTCAAGTATCTTTTATTCACAAGTACATTTCAAATTTGCATCTATTTTATCTAATAACAATAAGAAACTTTTGCTTAGTTTACTATTCAACTGTTGATGAAAGTTGCTAAGCTTTTATTTTGTTTAAAGCTAAAACATTAGTCAGTTATTTTTAAACATTGAAACAATGGTGTTAACACAAGCTACTTAATTCCTGAGTGCATGGGCCACACTACAGACATTCCTGGTATGGTCACAACAACAGAATTACTACAACTGGGATTTTAAAATCCTTCTCTTTCTAACCTCTTCCCCAGCATGGATCTCCTTCACAGCTCGGACTTCTGCTGTTGTACCCTTGTAGGTTACAATCACATTTGGGCAGCAGCTATGATTCATCAAGGCAACGCTATATAAAAAAAAAGGAACAAAACCAAAGTATATCAGGAATTTCAATACTCTAAAGTTAGTTCAGTTTCAAAACCTCAACTTAAAATGGATAAAACATTTACAAGTTGGAAATACATAATGTACAACCAACAACTAAATTTATAAAAAACTAGTAAATAAATGTTATAACTTGTATTTGCAACCTTTTTTTTTTAAAAAAAGAAAAAGTTCAGACAAGACATGGAGATGCTTCAAGTGACTGGCACAATGAGCACAGTTGTTGTGATGGTGATGTAGTCAAGGGGGCTGTGCAAGTCACAGTTTTGTTTCCAGGATGTGTGTCTGGTTTATGGTACGTCGAGGTCTTCCTCTCCTAGAGTGCAAAGTTTACAGATAGCCCCCTAGAACCTCCCAAAAATCGATGAGCACAGAAAATTAGAATTTGAATCAACTCAGATCGAGAAAACTATGTCCTGCAATTTATCAAGCAAGTCTTTTACTGTACTAAACTACACAGTTTAAATCACAAGCAAAATTTGAAAGAACTGTGGATACTCCCGAATCAAAACCAAAAACAGAAGTCGCTGGAAAAGCTCAGCGGGTCTGGCAGCATCTGAAGAGAGCTCAAAGTTAATGTTTTGGGTCCAATGGCCCTTTGATTTCTCCAAGGGTCACTGGACCCAAAATGGTAACTATGACTTCTCTTCACAGATGCTGCCAGACCTGCTGAGCTTTTCCAGCGACTTCTGTTTTTGGTTCTTAATCACGTCAGCATTAAGAAACAAAAAAAAAACCAAGCCATTGAAGAGACTTAGAGATTTTGCTTGCTTTGATGATGCAGCATTAGATTACAATTCTCCCCCCCCGCCATCTTTAGCTGCCCTTGTAGCCTTAACAAAATACTTCTTGAGGAAGTGCCTCACATTAGCAACACGTGCAAAATACTTACAAATAGTTAAAATGTATATAAAAGATGTTGATCGTTTTGTAAGTGCCAAATACAACCCACATCACTGCAGTAACAATCTTGGAGGAGTTACTGAATCTGACAGAGTAATGGAACTAAATAAATACTCAGCAGGCATTAATGCAGAGAGCTTCAGCAATTAGGTCAGTCCAAGGATGTGTAATTACAGTGCTACAACACTGTCAGGCTTGAGTCTTCCAAGGCTAGTGCCCCAAGACACCATCAGCAGCTTCCAATCTCAAAAAAGAAACTCAACTGGGGACATCAAGGATAGATCAGCCTTCATCTTCCTATCAAACTCTTCATTACCCCCCTTTAGTTAAAGATGCCATAATCTATATTCAAAAAAGCACAGAGCAGAATAGAGTGGGAGTTCAGCTTTCAGCTACAGTACAGACAGTGTACCAGTGCCCTATCCTGAATACATTTGAGATCTCAGTTTTTATGTTTGAAGTAAGGAACTGCATAAATATCATGTTGCTCTCTGGACTAACTGAATCAAGTGTATTTTTCCTCAGTCTACAAAATAGCAAAGTCTCATACAAAATATACAAAAAATATCCATAATAGTAGAACAATTTTTGATTTAAGTTGGAAAACTCCCAAATTTTGATCTCTGTAGCACCGCATAAAGAAATTAAAAATCGCAGTAAAGCAACAGTATCCTAGGTGATTTTTTGAATTCATACACCATACTGTTCTGTGTTTTCTATATTACATAGTGGCTACTCAAACTCACCTGCACAAATATTATTCCATGGCCATGACCAATCTAGCGACCAATAAATAATTACTACTATTTTAATTGATATAGTATTGCCAGCTACACTGCCTTAACATTAGGTACCTGGCTGCCTCTCAGCTGGATAATGGCCTTTGACAGAAGAGAAAAAAAGCACAGGAGCATTTAAAAAAAAAAGACACAGGAGCTATATCTGAAAAAGGGAACAGAAAAAAAACCCCAAAGTAAAGCTGCACAAAATAGAAGTTGGAGGATGTGTATGTGGAACCAACTTTTTAAAGTGAATCAACCCTCTCACTGCATTGCCCATTTTAAAGGCCGGGTCTAAAACCGTTAACTTGCTTGGTGTGTTGCATTACATTCGTCTGCCCACCCCAAAATCAGTTAGTATATTGCATTACATTCCTCTGCTTCCCCCATCAGTTGGCCCAATATAGTGAATAATGTTTGCTTCCTCAGTTGAGGTGCATTGTGATAGAAAGGAATTTCTGGAAACATTCAGGTCACTGATCCTGTGATTATCCGCGCAAATTACATTGGATGAAACCTGCTTTTACTTTTGAAAGCTCTTATATTGTAACCTATATCTTGCTAGCAATAACAATACTATTGAGTACAACAGGCAGAGGGGGTTAGCAGCAAGCAGTCTTATCAGGAACTCATCTATAACTTTAAAGATGAAACAATTGCACTGGACTACCTTATATTAGAACAATCTTATTAAATATCAATAGAAAACAAAGCTTTGCATTACAGTTCTCACCTTGGAAAGATAGCAGAACCCAAGTGAGAAAGCTCTTCATCCTCAATTGTGAATCCATTACAGTTGACCTTTTAAAAAAAAAGCCAAAAACTAAAACCTTTGCAGAAATAATTGCTTCAAGTTATTCCCTACAGATAAGAGCTTAACCAGTGTCCCCCTATGCTTTGGTGTCAATTTGAATCTGCCTGATAAACATTATGTTGAGGAGCTGATGTTGGACTGGGGTGGTTAAAAGGTAAAAATCACAACACCAGGTCACAGTCCAACAGGTGTATTTGTAAACACTAGCTTTCGGAGCGTCACTCCTTCATCAGGTAGCAGTGGAACAGGACCATAAGATACAGAACTAATATAGTAAGGATTACACAGTGTCATGCAACTGAAATGATATATTGAACAAACCTAGATTGCTTTTAAGTCTTTCATCTTTTAGAATGGGTTGCAGGTTTCAGTTCATTAGTATGTAAAGCCCAGAACTTCTGGAAGTCACATTCTCAAGATAATTTAAGGTTTTATTAAACAAAAAGGCAAAATCTCAGCTCACACAATGCATTAAAGGTGTGAGGTTAGAGTTGGTCTGTATCCCAATCTGGGGCCAGAACTGGTTCTACTTCCAAAAGTAGGAATTTATAAAATATTAAATGGATTGACTGCTTGCAGTTTGTGCGCTTTGTGAGCAAAATAGAATGCATCTGCAAATATAAATTCATCCCAAAGATTGGTCTGTGTGAGCGAGTGAGAGCACTCTCATTGGGCAGCCTGCAACACATTGAGGAGAGTGAGCAACTCACCAAGACTTTCCCTACGCCTCCATTTCTCACCTTTAAACAACCATACAACCCTGTCATGGCATGACATGTCAGTGTCAACATGGATACCATTACACATGGGGACACCAGCCACTATGTATGCAGCAGGTACTCTGCTGACGTTGTCGCTCATGCTGCAGGCAAGGATGCCCTGAGGCACGGTACATTCGCGGGACCGAGTGGAGGCAACGACGACCTGGGAACACTTCAGCGGTCAGGGACATTTGGCCGTGGATCCTCAGGTGACCATGAGCATCGTTACGCCCCGGGGGGGGGGGGAGAGAAAGACACCCTGCAGGCAGTCAATCCGTGCAATACTTTATACATTTGGAAATAGAACCAGTTCTGACCACACTTTCATAAAACCTTAACTTAACTCAAGAATGTGACTTGAAAGAAGTTCTGGGATTTACATATTAATGAACCAAAACCTGCAACCCATTCTAAAAGATGAAAGACTTAACAGTACTGTAATATCATTTCAGTTGCTTGACAGTAATCTTTTGATACAAATTGTGTCTCATGATCTGGCTCCATAGCTACCAGAAGAAGCAGCGCTATGAAAGCTAGTGCTTTCAAATAAAGCTGTTGGACTATAACCTGGTGCTGCCTAATAAAGGCTAGAGGGAGAAAATGGTCGCAAATCAGAACTGCAGTCACAGACAACGTTTAGAAATTAATGAATGAAAGGCAGATTTTTGTGGTCTGCAAAGTTATTTCGCAATCTCTTTCTGCACAAAAGATTTTCTTGAAATGAGTTATTGTTTTCGTCAGGATAACAATTTTTTCACTCATGGGTGCTGAACTAATCACCATTCCTTCTCCTTTCGAAAAGCAGACAGTGCATAAAGTAGCCAGCATTCTCCATTCAGCACAAGTTCAGTGAGCTCTCGGCCTCAAGAGGTGCTGAAACATGACCCACAACAGGTAGGTACCTGACCACCCAGATTTTAGTGTCAGGAATAGTGACTGCCAAACAAACAGAGTCCTAGAGTTGCAATCTAGCATTCGCCAGCCAAGCACACAACTGTACTACTGCTTCTGGCTTGCTGTCATCAATTTCAGATAATCCCTAGCTTGAAAGAAAGGCACAGCAAGCTAATGATCTGGTTGGCTAATTAAAGGCATGCAGCTTAGGAAATCACTTTATATTTGAATGCAGAAACATGGCCATTAAAGATAAAAATGATGGACATTACATAGCATTTTCTAAATTAAATTTGGACTTTTAGTCATTGTATTGGTATTTCCCGCTGACAAAAATCAAACAATTGAATTAGTATTTACCAAAAGGATGAATAAACCCAGGCATGCTCAATCTAGATCAATTCCAACTTGGCATTTACAGATTTGAAAGCATTGCTAAGTTTCAAAGCCAAATAGAGGCACATTAAATAAGGAGCCATGAAACTCATTCCTTCCAACAATGCAGTTAGGTGAGGGAACTTCTCACCAGGGGACCCTGGAAAATACAGCCTCACCCAGGAATGAGAACGGAAGCGACTGAATATCCAGAAGGAGCCTGCAGTTTTAATCAACAGATTATGTATTGGCTAAGAATGTGGCATTTTCAACTGTTTTAAGTAATCAATAGAAAAAAAGTTTTTTTTCTGTAATTTATTAATTCAATAAGTAATACTTACTTGATGTTGATCTGAGTTTGTTAGTTACAGTAAACATCAAATCTTATGTGATTCAAACAATTTCGAGGAATCTTTGCTTTGTAAAATAGTTTACAAATTTCTCTTGGGGTCATAACAGCACATTTTTGCTACCCCTCAGAGATATTGTATTATAGGTCTCTTCACTAACCCAGTCACAAGCACTTTATATTTACTCATTCATAATTCTTTTATTAACCCTCAAGCGTACACCAGTATTCATTCATAATTGCCTACTATAAACACTATCATTCATAAACTGTGGTTTTATAATACATTTTATTATTGCAAAATAGACTTAAATTAAAGCAATGGCCCGTAATACTTCCAAATTCTTTACTTCTCCTTCACACCATCAACCCTTATCAGACCTATTTACATCTAAAGCTACCTCTGAATAAATACCAGAGACTACTAACCTATTCAGAACAATACCATCGCCACCATTATGTCTCTATGACTTACCTGAAACTATGGAAATATTATAATATTAATCAGCCCTTGCCAACTGTCTCTTGGACCTGACCAGATTACAAAACAGCAAACATTTTCCCCATTTAGTATGTACTTGTTAAACACCTTAAGTGGGCTGTTATCCTTTTAAATAAACCATCAAAAACAGTGCTTAAGTGAACCTGCATGAATGAATGCGAGAAACTCACACTGACAAATCTCACAATCCAGCTATGGAATCAATTTAATATCCAGTATTCTTTTAAGCACAGGTATAATATCTAATTTGGAGTATTTAGGCAGAATATATTTTTACTAACAAAAGAAAGGACAAACACCTCAATTATGCAAGCAGACAGACACACTTAATCTCATCATAAATAACAGCCACAATTTAACAGATGTTTAACCCCTCTCCTATCTCCACAGAACAAAAAAGGTCTGGGGGACTTTAGTTAGTTAAAACAATTGTTATGGACCAGGCCAGACCCTGTCAAAACATTTCAAGAAAGCGCCCCAGATCCTAACTTAGGGTCTTACAGGAGAGACGTCAGAGAGACACACAAAGACAGAGGACCAGCCTAGATCTGCTTCTCTCGAGGTCAACAGCTTTTTAAACATTACGGTGCTAAAACCAAACCAAAGTCATTGATGCTGGGAGAACCGGCCACTCCCCTTTCATTGTGCAAGTGTTTTCTTTAAACTTAAAAGCCTTTTGCCTGAGGCAGTATGTTAGCTATAATCAAATTGGCCTTGAAACCCTTCAACTTAGATCTTTGAGTCTGTCTTTTGTAACCAAAAAAAAAGAGGGCAACATAACCTTGTTAAAAGGAATGGCATTGTCACACGTTCCCCCCTTAAAAGGGCTATCAATATCCAAAGATGGTTTCACTTTAAAACCCTTAATTTTAAACTGTTAGTACCCTATAACATACACATTACATTGAACCGGAATGTATTTGTGCATGTTTATAGTCAGTCTGTTGAATTCCTCCCACTGAATGTCCCATTCTAGTCTCAATAATACATTGAGAATTAAGTTTTCTCGTACCGCTACATGTACAATTTTCAAATTGAATGGCTGTAAACACAAGCTCCACAATTTCTCCACAAACTTCAATGGGTTATGATCAGTGTATAGGATTGTCTCAAATATGTTACTCCTAACAAATATTGAAACATTGTAACGCCAACATCAAACTCTCTCCTTCTCAACCAAATATTTTTGCTGATGAATGCTCAATTTCCTGGAGAAATACCCAACAGGTTTATCTTCTCATCATCTTCTTAAAAGAGCACAGCACTAACACCCAGATCACTTGCATCGATAGCCACCTTGAACGGTTTGTGTAATTAGGTGTGGCTAATACTAGGTAGTGGTTAACACAGCTTTTAGGCTGTCAAATGCCTTTGACAGTCCACTGTCAACTTGAGGGTTATGCCTATACGGATGTTGCTTAATTGGAACAGCATCTCCTATGTCTACATCATGCATAATTAGGTTATTATTTCCCAGCTAATTTCCACATATCTTCCCATGAGTAATAACTCTTTCAGCTCATTTCGATTTTCCTCTGGAAGGTAACTCAATAATATATCCCAATTTTTGACACCTTGCTCATTGTCCAGCCTAATTTTAGGAATCGCCAATTCAGAATCCTCTGAACTGGATTCTTCCCTCAATGCTGTAACCAATTAGCACTGTCCTCTTGCTTTCCTTCCCTAATCACATGACACACTGATTTCTTTGCATCTGGAGCCCTTATTAAATAGTTAACCACACAATTTCCTTTTGGTAAGATCCACTAAACTTTGCTTTTAAAAGGTTCACCTATCTCTGGAAGTAACACTAACACCTTATCTCTGGTAACAAAATTGCAAGTTTTTGATTCCTGTCTGCTTCCTGTTTCATTTTATCCTTTGTTACTTTAAAATGCTGTCTAGCCAATTACCCCGCTCTATTTAAATTGATCATGTGGTCTCTGAATTCTGACTTGCCAATTTCTCCTTAATTTTAGTCGCCCTCACTTCATGCCCAAAAGCTAAAATGTGCAGGTTAGGTGAATTGGACATGCTAAATTGCCCATAGTGTTAGGTGAAGGGTAAATATAGGAGTATGCCTGGGTGGTATACGCTTCGGCGGGTCGGTGCGGACTTGTTGGGCCGAAGGGCCTGTTTCCACACTAAGTAATCTAATCTAATTCAAATAGACAATTTGATTCATTTGGTGACATCGCTGATCGCAAAAAGTATAAACAGAATTCCCTTACCCCAATCACCAGACTGTCTTGACTAGAAGCCCTCAAGATGGTCTTTTAATGTCTGCTGCCACCTTTCTAGCGATCCCTGCGATTCTGGATGGTATGCAGTAAATTTGAATTATTTTATTCCTTAGCTGTCCATACCTTCCTTGAATAATTCCAATGTGGAGTTTGACCCTTGATCTGATTGTATCTCTGCGGGTGGACCATATCTGGTCCAAACAAATTGAGTAATTCCTCTACAATCTTATTAGCTGTGATGTTAGTGGGCGGCACGGTGGCAGAGTGGTTAGCACTGCTACCTCACAGCGCCAGAGACCCGGGTTCAATTCCCGCCTCAGGCGACTGACTGTGTGGAGTTTGCACATTCTCCCAGTGTCTGCGTGGGTTTCCTCCGGGTGCTCAGGTTTCCCCCCCACAGTCCAAAGATGTGCAGGTCAGGTGAATTGGCCATGCTAAATTGCCCGTAGTGTTAGGTAAGGGGTAAATGTAGGGGTATGGGTGGGTTACGCTTCGGCAGGTCGGTGTGGACTTGTTGGGCCGAAGGGCCTGTTTCCACACTGTAATGTAATCTAAAAAAAAATCTAATCATTATGTAATGGAACAGCCTCTGGAAATCAACACATCCATTATTATCATCAACAAATACAGAGGAACCTCCATTAGCCAAAGGGCATGAGCGGAGGGTGTATTTCATTCGGTAAATCGAATTCCGGATAATCAAGTGCCAGATACCAGTTTAGCCAAGCATTGGGCAACCTTGCGATCTTGCCGGATTATCCGAATATCGGATAATTGAATGCTGGATGATCAAGGTTCTTCTGTACTGATTCCCACTTTTTGTTTCAGATAGAGGCCCTACGCAAATCAATTAAGACTCTAGTAAAAGGTTCCTCAAATGCAGGAATAGATATTTAAAAAGTGTGGGTTTTATTACTGTCTGTGGTTTTCCAGTTACCTGACATGTATGGCAGATCTGGCAAAATTTAACTACATCCTTGTGCAGTCCAGGCCAGCAAGAATGTTTTTGTATTTTAGCTAGAGATTTTCCTCTTCCCCTAAATGACCCCTTACTAGTAGCTCATGCACCACTCAACACATTTCTATAACCCGCTCACTATGATTTGATGAACTTGGGCGGCACGGTGGCACAGTGGTTAGCACTGCTGCCTCACGGCACCAGAGACCTGGGTTCAATTCCTGCCTCAGGCAAATGTCTGTGTGGAGTTTGCACATTCTCCCCGTGTCTGCGTGGGTTTCCTCTGGGTGCTCCGGTTTCCTCTCAGTCCAAAAATGTGCAGGATAGGTGAATTGGCCATGCTAAATTGCCCTAGTGTTAGGTGAAGGGGTAAACATAGGGGAATGGGTCTGGGTGGGTTGCTCTTCAGATGGTGGGTGTGGGCTTGTTGGGCCAAAGGGCTTGTTTCCACACTAAGCAATCTAAATCTAATCTTTTAAAAAAATAAGGGCTGCATGGTGGCTCAGTGGTTAGCACTGCTGCCTCACAGCACCAGGGTCCCAGGTTCGATTCCAGTCTCGGGCGACCGTCTGTGTGGAGTTTGCACATTCTCCCAGTGTCTGCATGGGTTTCCTCCGGGTGCGCAGGTTTCCTCCCACAATCCAAAGATGTGCAGGTTAGGTGAATTGGCCATGCTAAATTGCCCCTACTGCCATTCAGAGGGGAATGGGTCTGGGTGGGTTACTCTTCAGAGGGTCGGTGTGGAGTTGTTGAGCCGAAGGGCTTGTTTCCACACTGTTGGGAATCTAATCTATAAACTTCTGCCCATTTTTCATCTACCTGAATACATGATAATCTCCATTTCCTCATTAAGACATCATCATTTAAGATAGTAGCATTCAGGGATGCAATTACAGAATCCAAATGTCTTTTGATACAATTGCTGTTAATTTTCATTTTTCTGTTGTAACTCAGTTAATTTATCTGAGCTAAAGGGGTCTGCTTTGTCATCTCTCTTATCCTGGTTTGTCTCAACTATTTGATCAAACAGGGTCTCTACTAATTCCACTTCAAAAAAACTTTATCTGTACTCTTTGATGTCTCCTGTTTGAACTGGCGACTTTGTGACCTTGTTACCACAGTCCAAAGAAATCCCAGGATGTGTCCTGGGATAGTTCAATTGCCAGAGTTTCCACTGGCTTTTCAACCACAGTAGGCAACACTCCTACTGGTGAACCAGCTATATCATTAGCAAGGACAAATTGTATTCCTGCAATTTGTCCAGTACTCCTACCATGACTTTTCCACTTTTCACTGGACACTCTAACCTCACTCTACATAATTGAATGCTCCTTGTCTCAGTGAACTCACGATACTAGCACCTTTACTGGCAATAGTCCTTCAGAGGTACACATTCCTTCATCTTTCAACATCACAGATTGAGAGGATCTTGTATCTCTGAATATTGTAACCTCTAATTGCTGCTCCTGGCCTATGAGAGTAAACTTTACTTTCACAGGTATATGGTTTAAGATGATCTGGCACTTCCTCCTTAACCAACCTCTGACCAGCTTGTACATTCTGGTGCAGCTTTCTAGCCTCCACTGCAGCTTTCCATTTCCACGCCAACAAAATTCACTGGCTTGCCCTGTTTTCCTACATCTGGCTTCCCAGTGCTTTTCCTAACCCACCAACACTCATTTCATCTGGTCTACTTTATTGCAGTGACTTTAACTTCTTTCCCTGGCAAGGGTTTCCTTTTCACCCTGTGGTAAGTTTTCCTTATGATCTTCAGAGATCTACCTTTCCACACTAGGATTTCTCTTTTCCCCAATTTCTAGCACTCACGGATTGAAACGGATTTTGGAAGCCAAATGTGGACTTATGGACCAACTCAATCATCAACCATTTCAGCTGCTAATTTTGCTGATTTAACTCTGCTCTGCCACAAGAGTTCTCACTATGTCAGGAAGTGAATTTGTGAACTCCAAAATAATCGTTTCTCTAATAGCATCATAGGTTTGCTCTATCTTTAAAGCCCTATCCACCTATCACAATTACTTGAGTTTGATCCTTTCAAACTCAATGTAGCATTTGACCAGGATCCCACCTTTGGGTTCTTGAAGTGTTGTCTGTAGGTTTCTGGCACAAGCTCATTTGCATTTAAAATGGCTTTCTTCACCACCTCTTATGCCCCAGATATCTCCTCTGCTTGGGATGTGAACACCTCACTAGCTCTACAAGTTTTTTGTTTGGATCAACAAAACCCACATGGTCACTGGCCACTATATTTGTTGAGACACCTTTCCAAATCAAGATGAAAAAGAAGGCTTCCACATCCTTCTCAAATTTAGGCAATGCTCGAATATATCTAAACAGTTGCTCAACAGGCCTTTGGCTACCTTGGGTTTGCTCACCCTCACTCAGTTTACCTTCAACCTTCATCTCCACGCTTTTAAACTGACTTTCCTGTCCAAGTCAAAACATGCGGCACTGGAAAAGAACAGCTGGTTAGGCAGCATCCGAGGAGCAGGAGAGCCAACTTTTCAATTTCATGAAGAAGAGCTTATGCTCAAAACGTCGACTCTCCTATTCCTCGGATGCTGCCTGACCAGCTATGCTTTTCCAGGGCCACACTTTTTGACTCATTTCCAGCATCTGCAGTCCTCACTTTTTCCTGTTTAAGGTGAGAATTTCTTAAGTGCAAACTCCCTGTCTTCCTTTCCTCTATTTCTCTCTTCTGCTTTTAATTGTAATTCCTCGTCACTTGGTTCTAAATGAAGCTGCTTCATTTTCAACTGAATTTTAGCCATTAAGATTCCCATGGCATTTCCATCAAATTGAAATGCTGAGCTATTGCTGTAATTCTCTCCTTTCCTCACAGAAGGATGCAGCTCCAGCTTGTTTGCCAATTCCAGCAGCTTGGCCTTAACCACCTTTTATAAAACCCCCAAAATCATGTCTTCCACCCCCACAAAAAACTCTTGGTGACTGAGAGCCATTGCTATCCAAAGCACTGTTTAAGGAGAAAGTGAGGACTGCAGATGCTGGAGATCAGAGCTGAAAATGTGTTGCTGGAAAAGCGCAGGTCAGGCAGCATCCAGGGAACAGGAGAATCGACGTTTTGGGCATAAGCCCTTCTTCGGGCTTATGCCTGAAACGTCGATTCTCCTGTTCCCTGGATGCTGCCTGACCTGCTGCGCTTTTCCAGCAACACATTTTCAGCTAAGCACTGTTTAAACCAACCAAACTCAACATCTGGAAGAAAAGACACTCGCACCTGCCACTTGCCAGGTTCGAGTCCAACCACCTTAATCCAAAATCCAAACTATAAAGCAAACCCCACAAAAAGCCCCTGATCTTTTATGGGCCAGGCCATACTCCCCAATCTGAAAACCCAACATATTATACCAACTTAACGATGCTATTCCAAATGCTTGCAACAGTCCTCAAACACCCCTTGGCACAAAATGGTAAAAATCAAATCCAAGGTCTTAAGAGGAGAGACGTCAGAATGAGAGA
Source organism: Chiloscyllium plagiosum (assembly GCF_004010195.1). Taxonomy (NCBI): domain Eukaryota; kingdom Metazoa; phylum Chordata; class Chondrichthyes; order Orectolobiformes; family Hemiscylliidae; genus Chiloscyllium; species Chiloscyllium plagiosum. The sequence goes on from NC_057718.1 coordinate 45,540,892, forward strand.
GTGAGTGGGTGATAGGACGAGCCTGGATCTGCTTCTTTGAGGTCCAGCAGCTATTTTCCTCTTGCTATCACCAAGGAAGGTGGTGCACTACCAAACAAGAAATCCATTTTGTTTTGTAACTGTATATTACACAGTCTAATGCAGCTAATGACCTCCTTCATCCCCAGAAAACAAGAAATAAGAAATTCAATTCTGGTGTAAGATCTACTGGCAACACTGCTTGCCTTGTAGAGCTGCCATTAAGATCATGCACAATTCTGGCATAACATCAAGACAAGGTCTGAGATGCAGGTCCTCTGCCAAGTTAGCAAGGTAAATGGCAAGAGAATGATGAGACACTCACCATAAACATTAAAAGGCCCTCCTCTAGCAGATACAGAATAGGATACAAAAAGAAAAAGGAAACTTCTGTTTTACCAAAAAGGAGGCTGATGAGACAAAAGACTTCGCAACTTACCAGCCTTCCTCAATTGCTTCTGGACACTCAGGCTTGGCTTCAGCCAGAAAATTTTGAAATCTGAACCTGCTCAAAGATCAATCATGCCAAGCACAATTCAAGTTGGTGCCTAAGTATCTATGAATTTCAGACAAATCTTTGAAATTGAAAATGCTTAGATGACAGGGATTCAATTACTGTCAATCTGCCATCACCTTTTGAGAAGAGTGATCCTGAAGTCCATATTGGTCATAATTTCCTGCACTTTCAAATCCAACAGCTGTTGCAAGTACTAGGTTTCTGGCTCTGACTGACTAGAAAATGTAGATCAAGAACTAATGGTGTGGACTAATACATCCCCTATTTTGCAGTAGGCCAAAAGTTAGGTCCACACAGCAGATAAACAGAAAACAAAAAACCCGTTTGGAATTCATCCGAAGCTCTCGGTTAATTCTATGGATATACACCTCAAAGTCTTGTTGGAATCTTCACAACTCTAACAGAATAATAAATATTATGTGGCAAATCACACTCTATTTATAATGTACATGCGACAATTCTGAAGTTACCTAGTCACATCCACAAACAAAAACACAAACAGTATTTCCAAATCTGATACAAGCCTTAGCAAAGAGTTCAATCAAGGCTGCCCGGTCAGGGAAGTCAAGGTGCTTGCTGTAGAAATGATGAAGGGCAGCAATGTCACTCTCAATCAGCTCTCTTTTCTCATTATCCAATTTATCAAGGTCTGAAACAGAGAGAAATTTTAAAAACATTGAGAGAGACTGGAGTGAAACCCTAGTAGTTCTGAAATCTTTATATTGCTATTAAATCCATTGGATTGAGATATTAATCAACTCTGCAGAGCCATGCATTAAAATGATCAAATATGCAACATGGAAGTTGCACTGAACTAGGTGAAGAGATCTGACATTTTCTATGTGACCTCCAGTTTTAGTGATTTTGCTCATTACATGTACGCACGCCATCATAATCAACTCTGGAGTCTTAGGTTTTTAAATGGTTCAAACAGTATTTCTGCTGGATTACTCTTTCTCATTCATTAAACGAATGAAAGGAGACATTCTGTAGGCACTAAAATTTTAAAAACATTTAGTAATACTCACCATCCTTTTCTCACTTCTAAAGTTTTAAAAATCAAATTTCTCAGACAAATTTAGTGATAAACTTATTTTGTTGCCTCTTAAGGTATGCCTGCTCTAAAATGGGACCCAATCTTACACTATTAAAATTCAGCTGACTAAAGACTCTTCCACTAATCCCACGCTGTCTTGTTTGTCCAGCTCTACTGGTTTAAGATGTTCACATGCTTGTGAATGAAAATCACACAGCTGATCAGAAAAATTATAATTGCCATGCCACAACCTTCTTATCATCCAATAACAGCTGCCACCCTTTGAGTTATCAGTGGTCTGAAGTTTTCTCCAAACTCTTGACTAATCATCTTCCTTTCAGACCTACTTCTTTGTTAAGCATTTAGTCATCCCTCTATTACCTCATTTCACAAACTATTTTTGGTTGGTCACATTCCTGCTGAAACAATTTAGGACATTTTATGCAACCTATTTTTGATGCTGGTAACAAATAAAAGTGGCACATGCTATTTATCTGGTAAGATTGGTTAATAATACTTCAAATTCTTCAAACTGGGTCATTTCCTATGCACTTTGATTATATTTGGAGTGGCGACCAGGTATAATGGGCACACTGCCAACTGATAAGGATTGTGTACATAGAGATTAACAGGAAAATCCTTCTCAAACTCACTTCAAATGGCAGAATGAATATGGTAATGGATCAGATTATTAGGCAAATCAGATCCCCAGACTTAGATGGTTTTGTTTTTAAACAAGGCAGTCTTTTACTGAAACAATAACCCAAACCTGCAGCACTGAGAAAGTACACAAAAGTTTATTATAATATTTCTAAAGACTTCAAAACTCAATCTCATTAATCCCAACAGTATTCCATTACAGTACTCAAACACCACAGACACATCCCTGAAACACAAACAGAAATTGATGGAGAACCTCAACAGGTCTGGCAGCATCTATGAGAGAAAACAGAGATAACATTCAAATCTGGTGACTCTTTAAAGAGAGAAAGCTTTCTGCCATTCCACTTAGGCTTGACTTGGTGTGGCTTCAATTCCTGGTCATGAGAATCTGGCAGTTAAGATAAATTAAGGATCAGGCAGAGCTTAAAACAGGTTAAGGGCTATGGGGAGAGTATGGGTAAGTGGAATTGAAACGGCCATCAGCCATGATTAAATGGCGGAGTGGACTCGATGGGCTGAATGGCCTTCCTTCGACTCCAAAATCTTATATTCAGCTTCAAAAAACAACCTTCTGAGTTTTAACTAAACACTTCTGGTCTGGATGTTTTATGCAATTCCTTACCAAAGGTAATGTATTCCTAACAAGTGTAAGCTAAAGACATCTTCTTCCTCTGGTCTCAGAAACAAGAGCTGAAGCTGGCTATGTAAAACAAAAGAATTGTGCAGATCTGCAGGAACTGAAATTTTAAAAATCTTTAATTTCTTCCAAGCTCTGGGGTGTTTTCATCACTCCCCTCATCTCCGCTACAAAAATTCAGAATCTGAAAACCTACTACACTACACGGTTTTCTTTTGGAGAGTCTGAGCAAACGTATACAAATTCCAATTAGTCCCCAAAACTACCGGTCTCAAGCTATATTTTTCAAAAGACATTACCATGGATACAGAAGTTATGGAAGATGCTTCAGACACCAGAAATCCATATGTCTCTAGTTCAAATTGAAAAGTCCAGCACAAGGATAAATGATGTTAAAATCTAAATAAATCCCATCTACCCACAAAAGAATGAAAATCTTTAAGAGGCATTTTCCTTACTAACAAATCTTAACACTAATGCCATATCACATTAACAGGACTAACATTTTGACATTAAACATACTGAGTTACATAGTAACCATATTTTACACAAATTCATTGCACCTACAAAACCATCCATCAAATGTGCTCACTAAAAATGTTTCTTTTATACAATATACAGCTAGGGAAGCAAGCTCCTTTATAATACTTCAGGACAAGGGCCTGGGATTATTTCCAATTAAAAAAGTTAAAAGATTGTGGTCTATATAAATAACAGTTTATTCCCTGTTGACATATATTTAAAAATGATGTACAGCCATCATAAGGCTCAATGTTGGTTTTTCAATGGTTCAACATTTTTATTGACAGGGAATGGGGTCAGTTTCTTGACCAACAGGTCATCCTGCAGTAAAACAGCCTCCAGACCAATGTCACGGGCATCAACTTTGAATGGTCTCCCATAAATTAGGCAGAACTGTCAGCCCTACTTCCACATTTTCATACTTTGATACTCAAGTCCATTCAGATTTTCTTACATTTTTCAACAACTTTGTTCAAAAGGTGCAATGTCAGTGAAGAAGTTCAGAACAAATCTGCAATAAAAATTCACTCATGCCAACTTTTCAGTTTATCCTAGCCTGCACTTTTACTTCTGTGTGCTACTTGGCTTTGTCCCACCATATGACCCAAGTAAGGTCACTTTGACTTTAGCAAATTCATTATAATCAAATTGGCTGATCAAAACGGTGCAAGTGCTCTTCCCTGGTTTAGCAAAACTGCAACCAAATTGTCAATGTAAACAGTATTATTACCAAGTCTTTTGATCATTGATTAGCCATTGAAATGTGGCTGGTACATTTTTCATTCCAAACAAAAGGACTTTGCACTGATAACATTCATCCCACATTACAAGAATTAAAGAAATATCAGCTTTATCAGTTAATGGAATTGACATCCTTTTAACAATGGATTTGTTTGACAAATGATGAATGTAAGATTTATTTAACACAGTCCACCAGTCTAGGACTGGATGCAAATCGGCGTTCACTACCATGTTAATTACCACAAAGTTAACAGAATTGTTGTAACTCATCCAGTTTCAGCATTATTTGACAGGTGACGTCCAGCTACTGTGACAGTTCAATGTCATTGTCCACAATTAACTTAGTTTCTTACCTCACTTGATCTACACTCCCTGGATGGAGTCTGTACAGGAACTGCTTTATAGGCAATATCACCCACATTAACATGATCAAAACAAAACTTTCCTGATCCGTTCCCACAAAGATTTATGGATCAGTAATAGCCTTCCTAAATCACTTCAAATGTCTTCAAGATAAAACATGTTATCTAACCTTTTAAGCATTAGTGTGTTTTTTCCAAGCTGATTGTTGGAGGATAATTTTTCAATTGCTGATTCATTCTCCAACTACTTTGATTTCTAGACTTCACCTTTTACTCCAATACCATTAAATTCATTTTTTTTTTGTTGTCTATTGGCCCTACCATATCTTTTCAATGTGTTACCCTGAAATGCTGGTTCTCACTCCTGTCTGAAATACTCACACAATTCACATTCTTAAGCTTTTTTTTGATTTGATAAAAGGTCCAGTGAATCTTGCTTTTGAAATGGCTCCAAACAGACTAAAATAGGACCAAAAACACATTTCCTGAAAGAAAATGTCAAACTTTAAACTTTTAAAATCTGCTCTACTTTTCATTGTTTGTTTAGAATCCTTCAAATGCTTCCCTCCAACTCTCAGGCTTTTGTCAGTTTCTCTCAAACTGATGTTGAAAGTGTTGTTGATTTGGTTTACAATTCAAGTGGCCTCTCACTTAACATTCATTTATCTGTTCAAAACAAAAACTAAAACTAAATCTGGAGGACTCATTAACAGTGTCCCTAATGGCAACAAACTAATTTCCTTATACTAATCGCTATGACAATCTTGGCTCTAATCAGTCTTCAAAGTTTGAAGACTCTTTCCAAAGCAAAGAGATTGTGGGTGAAAAGTGAAGATGTAAATGATTTTAGCCCCAAAGTAATAATCATTTCTTCCAACATAAAATTTGAGCCTCAGATTGATTATGTATATAAAAAAGACAATATCTTGTTTCAAAGAAAAAACAACTATTCCACTACCACATTTGTAGCAATGGTGACAATGCAGATTGATAGAGTGGTCAAGGTGGCATATGGCAATCGTTCCTTCATCAGACAGGGTGTTGAGTGCAAGGGTTGGCAGGTCATGTTACAGTTGTATAAGACTTTGGGTCAGCCACATTTGGAATACTGCATAGTTCTTGTCACCACATTACCAAAAGGATGTGGATGCTTTGGAGAGGGTGCAGAGGAGGTTCACCAGAAATGTTGCCTGGTATAGAGGGCGCTAGCTATGAAGAGAGGTGGAGCAGATTAGGATTATTTTCATTAGAAAGACAGGTTGAAGGGGGACCTGATTGAGGTCTACAAAAATCATGACAGGTCTGGACAGGGTGGATAGCAAGAAGCTTTTGCCCCAGAACGGGGGAGTCAATTACTAGGGGTCACAAGTTCAAGTGAGAGGGAGATACGCATGGAGAGTTCTTTATGCAGAGGGTGGCGAGTGGCTGGAACGCATTGCCAACACTGGTGGTAGAGACAGGCACGATAGCATCATTTAAGATGCATCTAGACAGATACTTGAATGGGCAGGTAGCAGAGGGATACAGATCCTTAGAAATTAAGCAATAGATTTAGATAGAGTGCAGGCTTGGAGGTCCAAACGGCCGGTTCCTCTGCTGTAATTTTCTTTGTTCTAATTATCCTGAAAGTCATGCTTCAGGAATGTATACATCCATAAAATTGTACAAAAATACAATGACTCCCATTCCTGGTTTTAGGTACTGTCTCAGATCACTATCTTAAGCCTTTTCTAAACAGTTCTCCAAAAGTTTTGGTACCCTGTATTAGAGTTTAAAGTTGTAGGGTTAAGGGAAAGTTGGGAATTCTCCACTACCGACCACAAATGGCATGTCAAGGCAAGAGTAATTACACCTCTAAGTAATTAAAGCTAATAAAAATGTTTTAGCATTTTACCGTTATCCCAACATCTAAATGACCTCGCAAAGGAATTTTGAGTCCTTTGTAAAACTTTGATATTCCAAAGGGACAGCTACCTGACAGACCACACTCCATTCCTCAAATTGATATTTGAGCTGGTCTCCATAGCTTCATTAAGTACTTTGTCTTTCAACTAATAAGACGTATTGTTTCAGATGCGATTGGAGTAGGCTGGTATAACACTTTCAATTCAAAATCCATTTGATGTACTTATCCTAAAAAGGTGGCTAAACACAAGAGCTTCATTCTGTTGAACTTCATCCTTAACAGTTAGATTTTCAATAACTCAGATAACCAGATCTCCACATCTCCCTGGTTCATACTCCTTTTCTTCCTGTCTAACTTCGTAGGACTGAAATCTAGTCAGTCAGGAAACAATCCAGGCTGTAGCTTTTGTAACATCCTCGTTTCAGAAAAGGTCTTCTGCTGTCCAACTAAGCCTCTACAATCTAAAACACTTTAATATGTTCACACAAGACAGAGATCCCACTTTGGCTAATCCAAATGCTTTTAAAACAGTATAATAGCAAATTAGGGATGCGATAGCAGTAGAGTGTTGGCAGAGGAGATTTACCAGGATGGATTCAGTTATGAAGAGGGATGGAATTGATTGGGGTTGCTTTCCGTCAAGCCGAGAGTGATGATAAAAGTTATGTGAGGCATGGATGGGGTAGACAGGAAGGAACCTTTCCCCTTGGAGCAGGGAAAGGTAAGTGACCAGAGACAGAGGTTTACAGCAAGGTGCAGGAGGTTTAGAGGGGGCTATGACGAAGCTATTATTCACTCAGAAGGTGGTGGGAGTCTTAATCTCATTGCCAGTAAGGGTGATAAAGGCAGAAATCCTCACTGAGAAAAGGATTAAAAATGTGCACTTGTGAACTCATGCATACAAGACTATGGGCCAAGTACTGGCAAATAGGATTAGAATAGTTAAAATGATTATTTTTGACCAGCGCAGACTCAATGGGCCTTTTCCTGCGTTGTTAACCATTATGACATTCCATAATCAGTCATCACTGACTCTGAGCACTCCATAGGAAGTATTGCAGGAGCATGTGCAGTCGTCGTAATTTCAGATAGGAGGTGCATGGAGGTCCAAGCAGACTTGGAAAAAAAAAGGGGACGTGTTAAAAACCTGGAAAGACAATTCAAGTTCATTTTTTTTGGGATTAGGAGGTAGACTTCAAGAACTTATTTCTCCACGACAAAATCCGTCTCAAAAACCGATCGCTGTTCAGAGCAAAGTCCAGACCCTGAAATCTGAAATTTTAGAATCATACTTTTCTCTTACCTGATGCAGGAATCAGGTCAATCTTTTATAAAGGGTAAATATAGAGAAACTCTGATATATTTATACAAATTCTATGAACGCAACGTACTAATAGCCTCTGAAACGCTTTTGCCTGAAATGTCGATTTGCCTGCTCCTCAGATGATGCCTGACATGCTGTGCTTTTCCAGCACCACTCTAATCTAAACTCTAGATCTGTTTAACTTTGAACTTAAAAACTGTCCTCTTTTGGAAAGTTGCAGTTTGTGAAACTAAAACTGAATTATTGTATTCTGTAATGAATACTTACGTGATTCAAATTCACTAACAGCTAGTAATTCCTCTGAAGGAGTTTTGTCTGGGTGCATTTTCTACACAAGGAAATAGAAACAGAATTTAGAAGCATATTAACTGCAGCAAGGTTTGAATATGTCAACAGAGAAAACCAATCATCTGACATTAACTCATTCAGCAATTAGTATTAATCATTATATAAAAAGACTAGAGTAGAAGATGCTATATATGTATTGGGTGGGGGAGGGGGGTTTAAGTTATACAGCAGGAATATTTATAAGAAGATCAGGCAGAGATTAGTCATAGTCACCAGTGCCCTCTGGATTAAGAAAAAAAAGTGTTAAAATTAACCTGTTTCCTGAATTGAAGGCTTTTTTCTATGCAGTGAGCACACATCCATCACATTGAGCAACAAATCACAGGTAACACCATTCACTTAGCTTTGCTGCAAATCTTTGAAATTCTGATATGACATACATCCAAGAGGTTTGTCCATTCGAAAAGAATCACTATACAATGGGGGAAAAAACCTCATTAAGTTGCTCGCTGTTGCTGCCTCAGTCTCCACTATGTCACCCAGCTGCTTGCAGCTTAACTTGAACTCCGTACACTTTACCTTTATGGATTTTTGAATTTTAAAGATCAGCAAAAACTTCAGAATATACCCGCAAAGTTCCAACTTCACATCAAAAGGAATAGCGAACAGGGCCAGAGGGGAGTTAACTGGAAATCAAAAACTGAAACTTATGATCCTAAAAGGGACATTACAGACAAGTTAATTTGCACTTAAAACATTACTTCTATCCTCTCTCCATATATACCACCAGAACAGAGTTTCACTAGCATTTAAATTTTCAGCATCTACAGTATTTTGATTTTAAAAAGCAGATGATAAATAGATGTTTACCCCTGTAGGAAAAGATTAAAGCTAAAAAAGAATACACCATTTAAAGATAATGGGGTCTTCCACTTTAAGATAGGAATGAAGAAAAAAGTTCTCTCAGTGTCAAGAGTTGGTGGATTTCTCTTCCCAAGAGACCAGTGGAGGTAAAGTCATTGAATATTTTTGAAGGCAGAGTTAGATACAACCTTCACTGACAAAGAGGTCAAAGGACACAGGGACTGACAGGAAAGCAGAGACCTAAATCAGATCACAATCTTATGAATGGCAGGGCAAACCGAAGGAGATGACTGGCCTACTCCTAATAGAAATGTTAGTCAGCACATATCCTTTAGACAACCAAAACATTACAATAACCTTACGGAATGTCTAAAATCACAGATCCAATCAAGCACATCAGTTGGGCTATTTTTGGAATTGTGTAAACAACACTGATCTCCCTCCTATAGGAAGGATGTTATGAAGCTCGAAAGGGTTCAGAAAAGATTTACAATGATTTTCCCAGGGTTGGAGGATTTCAGCGACAGCGAGACTGAATAGACTTGGGCTATTTTTCCTGAAGCATCGGAGGTGGAGGGGTGACCTTAGAGGTTTATAAAATCATGAGCACCATGGATACAGTGAATAGACAAGGTCTTTTCCCTGGGATGGGGGAGTCCAGAATTAGAGGGCATACTTTAGGGTAAGCGGGGGGCAATTCAAAAGCAAATTAAAGGATGGTGCATGGAATGAGTTGCCAGAGGAAGTGGTGACGGCTGATACAATTACAACATTTAAAAAAGGCATCTAGATGGATATATGAATAGGAAAGGTTTAGAGGGATATGGGCTAAGTACTGGCAAATAGGACTAGGTTAAATTTAGGATATCTGGTAGGCATAGACAAGTTGGACCAAAAAGGTTCTGTTTGTGTTATACATCTCTTGGACTCTAACACTTAGTTTTAGAAATACACCATGGAGACCTAGCTTTTGGTTTCTGTTACTTTGCTTGGAAATTAAAAATAAATCATAATTGTGGAGAACAGAAAGAGACCACTTTGTCTATTATGCAAAGACCTTGCTTTTAAAAAACAGGCAAGGCCAAAGTGATAATAAGTTGTCAACATATATACAATTAATCAATAGGGGTATAATTTACTGACTTCCTAGTTTTCCTCCCCATTTATCCCTTCACCCATTGGTCCAAGACGACAAAATGACTTAAACCAATAGTTTAGTAGGTGATAGCTACAGCCTTCCAGCATCAGATCAGACAGCCTATCCTGTGCAGAACCACGAAGGCCTGTTCAGTGCATGTACTTGTGAGTTTCTTCCCATCCCGATCATCATAATGATCAGCCCTTTTCACCCAGCTGTATTTTTCCGGTTTCTCTTTAAAATGGGTCTACACTATTTGGCTCAACATATCCTTGCGATAGCTTGTTTTACATTTAACTACTCCCTGCTAATGTTCCACCTGAATTGTCTATTGCATTTGCTAATTATCCTTTAATCTTGGCCTCCAACACAAGCAGGGGCTCGGCTTTCATTTTTGGTTCTACCATCTCCCTCTTCACGACATCAACATGATATGCAATACCATGACTTTGGTATAAAAGGTGACAATTTGCTCCAGTGTCAAAATAAGGACAGCAGATGGGCTCCAGAAGGTGGCGCTTGAAAATAGAAGGGCTTTGAGCATTGTAGGAAGTGTGGCAGGCTATGGACATAAGGGAAAGAAAAAATATGCTCCTGATATTCCAAAAAACCAACCAGTCACATCATGCAGCTGGCAGGGGCACGGAGGTTAAATCAGATTCTGGAGTCCATCCTTTAAATCATTTCTAGTCATCCACTGGACTCCGGTTGCCATGGAGGTGGGGGTAGGGGGCACTCGCTGAGTGATGTATTCCAGTTGGCTTCCAATCTCAGAAGAACTTGAACCTACCTACCTCCTTAAAAACAGCTTAGAAGTGGGAAGACAGCAGTAAACTGCCACCTAGTGATGTTGTGAAATTCTGAGCCTGCCCACCTTCATACCCATGTCCAGCAGGCAACGAAAACCAAGCCATACCGATTAATAGCCAAGATTTTGCTGTTATAATGGTGAAACGGTTAATGGCTACTAACTGTGATTCTGCACTATTGACGTTACCAGAGACAGACAGGCAAACAAACAAAATCTTTAATCACCAAAACTCCCACTGCTGGGATGTCTGGAAGTGTGAATTTGTCAGGAAAAAGTAACATCCACTTCAGAGATGTGTTCTGGTCACATCAAGATCAACTGTGCCACTAACTGCAAAATACAGTCCATTATCAACCCAAAAAAAAAAACCTGAAGACCTCTATCAGGTCAACCCTAATGTATTCAGTCATTTTTAAATAGGTACAAACTCTCAGATCCTTAAAATTATTTTTGTACCTTGACCGATATCCTTTTGTAATTTGGGGACTAGTAGCATGCAGAGTTGGGACAATTGATTTCAGCAAGTTATATCGTTATGATCATCAGAAGGAAGGAAAGACAATGGAAATTATGTACAATCCTGTCCTGACTAGATACTAGCTAACATGCACTTGGAGCACAAGTTACCGAGTAATAGTCACAAACTGGAATCCAACTTCATGCCATGCCAAGAGAGGCTAATTCAGCCGAGATAGCAAACTGTCCAGTCACATTTCCAAAGTATAATAGATCACAGCTGTTGCTGGCTACGAGGACGAGGACGAGGACTAGGACTGTCAATTCATCCACCTCACCTGTTTGACCAGGATTCTTGCCAGCAGCCTGACCGTCTCAGAGGGGTTCCAGTTCTGCCCAAATTTGCTCATGGAAGAACATTCCAGTTTGTGCATTGGCCAATCAGCTTTCTGAAAGAAAGCAAGAAAGAAAGAAAGGAAGGAGAGATACATTTTAACATGAAGAATCCAAACATTTTAAATAACAGCTAGATAGCACTAACTTTCAGAATTCCAACCTAACACTTGGACTCAAAATTGGTTTATGCCATAATGAGCTTTTGATTCAACCATTAATATTTGACACTCTCTCTTTGTCGCATCCCAAGAAGAACAGCTGGAATGAATATGTTCAATTCCCAAAGTGTGATCCATACATTCCAAAACGGGTCGTGGAGATCATGTTACTCCACTTAAATATATAGGAATCTCAACTTTGCAACAGTCAGTTCAAACGCAAGCAAGAGATGAAGTAGCCCAGCACACTAGGAAAAAAAATCACGAGAGAATATTTACAGTTTGGAGCAACTCACTATTTAAATTTTTACTGTCTGCACAGTATGGTTTGCCCCCTCTCCCAATTTTCTACCTTTACTCTCAAGGTAGATTGTTTGCAAGTTGAGGGAAGCCCACAAATGTATAAGATTTGAGTGGTGACTCTCCTGAAGTGAGCAGAGGGCATTTTGATCATGGCCACCATCACAACAAAAACACAAAAAAAAACACAAATGTTGTCCCTACTCAGTATCCATGGAAGGTCAACTGCACCAAACATTAGATGAGCAAAAGCAACAATCCCATCTAACTTTGGGACATTGAGAAGCAGGAATAATGGAGAGGGAGGAAGGTGGGGTAGCAAAATGAAGTTTGGAAATGAAGTGTATCCTTTTGAGGGGTCAAACATTGAACCATTTGATTTAAATTTGAGCACTACATGGGTGTGTGTGTGTGTTTGTGTGGGAAAGAGGAGGAGGAGGAGGTGTTCGATAAATATGAAAATATTGAGGGGGAAAATCAGATGTAGTAGTAGTAGTAGTAATAGTAGTACAAGGGGGATTTTTAAATATTATTCCAATTGATTATTATTATATTTAAATATTATTCCAATAGTTCAAGTCAATGGAAGACAAGGAGTAGAAGGAATTTGTCAAATTTATTCAATAGAACTTCCTTGAGCAATATGTTTTTGGCTCAAATAGGAGGAATGCATTGATGGCTGAGGATCTGATGTTAGGGATTTAGGTAGGCCAAATGATGTGTGGGTGGAACAGTGGTTAGTATTGTGCTGCTTAGCACCAGGGATCTGGGTTTGATTCCAGCATTGGGTGACTTTCTCCCTGCGTTGGCATGGGTTTCTGATGGGAGCTCCGGTTTCCTCCCACAGTCCAAAGATGTACAGGTTAGGTGGATTAGCCATGCTAAGTTGCCTTGTAGTGTCCAGGGATGTGCATGGTAGGTGGATTAGCCATGGGAAATGTGGGGTTATGGGGATAGAGCAGGGATTTGGGTCTGGATGGGATGCATATGGAGGGTCCCTAGAGACCCAGTGGACAGAATGGGATTCAGTGATGGACTTCCTCCCAAAAACCTTTTTAAAAAAAATGGAACCATGATATAGCTAATGCATTGGCTTTAACATTTAAAAAAAAAACGCATGGCCCCTTTTTAGACTGGACCTTATTCCTTCACTTAAAAATTCTGGAATTCCTCCTGATCATTGTGGGCGTTCCTACACAAAATGGATTGCAACAGTTCCAGGAAGTTGCTCTAGACGCTACAATAATTGAGGATGGAAATATCAAGGAAATTTCTTCTTCATTTATTGCCCAACAATTACTGCCCACTTCACTGAATGCAATATAATTTAATTCAGTCTTCACAAGAAACAAACCCTTCCGTCCAACTCGTCCATGCCGACTAGATATTCCAACCTAATCTAGTCCCACCTGCCAGCACCCAGCCCAAATGCTCCAAACCCTTTCTACTCATATTGCAATATGTTAGCTGCCACCACTTCCTCTGGAAGCTCATTCCATATAAGCACCACCCTGTGTGTGAAAAAAGGAGTTGCCCCTTATGTCTCTTTATATCTTTCCCCTCTGACCCCAAACCAATGCCCTCTAGTTCTGAACTCACCCACCCCAGGGAAGAGATTTGTCTATTCATCTTATCCATGTCCCTCATGATTTTACAAGCCTGTATAAGGTCACCCCTCAGCCTCCAGGGAAAACAGCACCAGCCTATTCAACCTCTCCCTATAGCTCAAATCCTCCAACTCTAGAAACATCCTTGTAAACCTTTTCTGAACCCTTTCAAGTTTCATAACATCCTTCCAATAGGAAGGAGGCCAGAACTGCATGCAATAGCCTAACCAATGTCCTATATAACCGTAACATGACCTCAACTCCTATACTCAATACTCTGACTAATTAAGGAAACCATACTAAACACCTCCTTCACTATCCTAGCTACCTGCAACTCCATTTTCAAAGAGCGAGGAATCTGCACTCCAAAGGTCCCTTTGTTCAGCAACACTCCCTACGACCTTACCATTAAGTGTATAAGGAGAAAGTGAGGTCTGCAGATGCTAGAGACCAGAGCTGAAAATGTGTTGCTGGAAAAGCGCAGCGTGTCAGGCAGCATCCAGGGAACAGGAGAATCGACGTTTCGGGCATAAGCCCTTCTTCAGGAATGAGGGAAGTTTGTCAGGCAGGCTAAGATAAAAGGTAGGGTCCACACCGCCCACCAACGCAACCTCCACTCCTGGCACCTTCCCCTGCAACCGCAGGAGGTGCAAGACTTGCGCCCACACCTCCCCCCTCACCTCCCTCCAAGGCCCCAAAGGAAACTTCCATACCCGCCACAGATTCACCTGCACCTCCACACACATCATCTATTGCATCCTCTGCACACGATGATGCCTCCTCTATATTGGGGAGACAGGCCAGCTACTTGCGGAGCGTTTCAGAGAACACCTCGGGGACACCCGGACCAACCAACCCAACCACCCCGTAGCTCAACATTTCAATTCCCCCTACCACTCCACCAAGGATATGCAGGTCTTTGGACTCCTCCACCGCCAGACCACAACAA
>NC_057718.1:45558321-45572391 GCF_004010195.1 Chiloscyllium plagiosum
CTTCCAATTTAGGTGCAATCCATCCTTCTTGTACAGGTCACTTCTACCCCAAGAGATTCCAATGATCCAAAAATGTGAATCCTTCTCCCATACACCAGCTCCTCAGCCATGCATTCATCTGCTCTATCCTCCTATTCCTGCCCTCACTAGCTTGTAGCACTGGAAGTAATCCAGATATTACTACCCTGGAGGACCTCCTTTTTAAATTTCTGCCTAACTCTCTGTAATCTCCCTTCAGAGTCTCAACTTTTCCCTTCCAATGTCGTTGGCTCCAATGTGGACAATGACCTCCTGCTGGCCCCTCTCCCCCGTGAGAACATTCTGCACCCTCCGAGACATCCTTGATCCTGGCAACTGGGAAACGACACCATTCTGCTTTTTCTCTGCTGGCCACAGAAACAGGTGTCTGTACCTGACTACAGAATCCCCTAACACAATTGATTTCTTGCAAGCCGACGTACCCCTCGTTACATTAGAGCTAGTCTCAACACCAGAAACCTGGCTGTTCCTGCTACGTTCCCCAGAGAATCCATCACCCCCTACATTTTCCAAAACAGCATATCTGTTTGAAATGGGTATATCCACAAAAGACTCCTGCCCTAGGTGCGGACCTCTCACCCTTCCTGGAGTTAACCCATCTATGTGACTGGATCTGAGACTTTCCCCCCTTCCTATAACTGCCATCCATCACATACCGTTGCAAATTCCTCATCGCTTCTATCTGTCTCTCCAAACAATCCACTCGATCTGATAAGATTTGCATCCAACAGCATTTATGGCAGATATAATCCACAGTAACCCTTAAACTCTTTAACCTCCCACATCTGACAAGTAGTACAGATCACTGCAAAGACCATTTTTGCTCCTTCACAATCTACAGACCCAGAAAATAACACCATCTTATTCCTCTCCAAACACTGCCCCAGGTTAAATTAATAGCTATGGCTTATATTTTCAGTTTAATCAAGAGACTTATCTCCAAAAACTATACTCACTACTGCAGCCTCTCTCTTGGACAGACTTAAAACAACAATTAACTTATCTGATTCTGTGCTGTGAACTTCGCTCAATAGCTCCTCCAAGATTAGTTGTGAATTTCACTGTTTGTTAAACTTTCCCAGATGCACTCAGATGTCCAGTGATACACTAATTCAAACAGCAAAGGCGGTAACTGTGCAGGTTCTCTTACCGACAAAAACTGTAGTACAATATTTTGTCCAAAAGTGTGACTCTAACCAGCTGAGTGTCTTCAAATTTACTCCTACTGCCTTTATACTCTAAGGATTCACTCGATCTATCCTGTCCATACTTGACATATGTTTCCTTCTTTTTCTTGTCAAAGCCCTCAATTTCTTTAGTCATCCAGCATTCCCTATACCTACCAGCTTTTCCTTTTACCCTGACAGGAACAAACTTTCTCTGGACGCTCATTATCTCATTTCTGAAGGCTTCCCATTTTCCAGCTGTCCCTTTACCTGTGAACATCTGCCCTCAATCAACTTTTGAAAATTCTTGCCTAATACTGTCAAAATTAGCCTTTCTCCAATTTAGAAATTCAACTTTTAGATCTGGTCTATCCTTTTCCACCACTATTTTAAAATTAGCAGAATTATGGTCGCTGGCCCCGAAGTGCTCCCCTACTGATACCTCAGTCACCTGCCCTACCTTATTTCCCCAAGAGTAGGTCAAGATCTGCACCTTCTCTAATAGGCACATCCACATACGGAATCAGAAAATTTGTGTGTACTCACTTAAGTTCCTCTCCATTTAAATCCTTAAACATTGTGGCAGTCCCAATCTATGTTTGGAAAGTTAAAATGCCCTATCATAGCTACCCTATTATTCTTACAGATAACAGATCTCCTTACAAATTTGTTTCTCAATTTCCCTCTGACTGTTAGGGGGGTCCATAATCCAATCACAATAAGGTTATTATCCCTTTCTTATTTCTCAGTTCCACCCAAATAACTTCCCTGGATGCATTCCGGGAATATCCTCCCCAAGTACAGCTATAATGCTATCCCTTACCAAAAGGGCCACTCCCCCTCCTCTTGCCTCCCTTTCGGGAGCATTTGTAACCTGGGACATTAAGCTGCCATTTCTGTCCATCCCTGAGTCATGTTTCTGTAACTGCTATGATATCCCAGTCCCAAGTTCCTAACCATGCCCGGAGTTCATCTGCCTTCCCTGTTAGGCCTCTTCCATTGAAATAAATGCATTTTGTTTTATCAGTCCTACCTTGTTCTCGGCTTTGTCCCTGCCTGCCCTGACTGTTTGACTCTCCTTTGTTCTCATCTGTACCAGTCTCAGATTGATCTCTTTCCTCACTATCTGCCTCCATCCCATGCCCCCACCTTACTAGTTTAAATCCTCCCAAGCAGTTCTAGCAAATCTCCCTGCCAGTATATTAGTCCCCTTCCAATTCAGGTGCAATCTGTCCTTCTCGTACAGGTCACTTCTACCCCAGAAGAGATTCCAATTATCCAAAAGTGTGAATCCTTCTCCCATACACCAGCTCCTCAGCCATGCATTCAAATTGCTCAGTCTTCCTATTCCTATCCTCACTAGCTCACAGCACCAGGAGTAACCTAGATATTACTGCTCACGAGGATCTCCTTTTTAAACTCTTGCCTAACACTCTATTATCCCTTCAGAATCTCATCCTTTTCCCTTCCAATGTCATTGGTTCCAATGTGTACAATGGCCTCCTGCTGGTCTCTCTCCCCCGTGAGAACATTCTGCACCCTTTGAGACATCCTTGATCCTGGCACTAGGGAAGCAACACACCATTCTGATTTTTCACTGCTGACCACTGAAACGTCTGTCTGTGCCTCGGACGAGAGGGTCCCCTTACACAATTGATCTCTTGGAATCAGATGTACTCCTCATTGCATTAGGGCCAATCTCAATCCCAGAAACTTGGGGCTGTTTGTGTCCATTCACTTCCTACATTTTCCAAAATAACGTACTTGTTTGAAGTGGGGATAGCTACATACGACTCCTGTACTACCTGCCTACCTCTCTTACTTTTCATGGGGTTAACCTGTGACTATATCTGCGCCTTTTCTCCCTTCCTATAATTGCCATCCATCACATCCCCTTGCTTTTGTAAATTCTTCATTGCCTCCAACTGTCTCTCCAACCAATCCATTCGATCAGATAGAATTCACAACCAATGGCATTTATTGCCAATATAATCCTCAGTAACCCGTAAACTCTCCCTAAACTCCAACATCCGACAAGAGCATACATCTCTGACTTCTCAATGATGGCATGAATAGTGGTGTATTGTGGCTTCACAAGGTGTACCTCATTTTGGGAGAGTCCTGGTGCTGTTCAGGGTACACTCTCCTCATGGAGATTGGATTTGACCTCTGATGATGAAGGGCTTTTGCCCGAAGCGTCGATTGTTCCTGCTCCTCAGATGCTGCCTGCCCTGCTGTGTTTTTCCAGTACCACACTCTCAACTCTGACTTGATAATAATAGAGGGAGGGATAAGCTGGCCCATGAGCTTATCAATTGCAATCAAATACAATTCCACTATGCCTTCTGATGCCATCTGAAGCTGTTTAGCAAGACAGTAGTGCCACATTACATCATGATGAACATCCTCAAGTTGAAATAAAAACAGAAAATGCTGGAAATACTGAACGGTTCAGCCAGCAGCTGTAGCAAGTTATTTATTTATTTGGTGAGCCTATTGAGATGAAAGGCTATCTTAGACTTATCATACCGCCTGGCCTCAAAACTAGACCAATGTCAAACTTAACAGCATTCAATTCAACATTACATACAATAGACAATCAGAAATTCAGAAAACCCCAACAGTGTGGAAGCAGGCCATTCAGCCCATCACATCCAAAGTGACCATCAGAGCTTCCTACCCTACCTGTAGTGCTGCAATTCCCATGGCCAATCCACCCAACCTGCACATCATTGAACACTATGGGTAATTCAGCCTGGATAATCCACCTAACCTGCAAACCTTTGGCCTGTGGGAGGAAACCAGAGCAACTGGACAAAATCCACGTAGACAATCCCAATAAGGTGACCATTCCTTTCTTATTTCCCAGTTCTATCCAAAGTAACGTTCTTGGACATACTCCCATGAATATCCTCCCTAAGCACAACTATAATGCTATCCCTAAATCAAAAACGCCACTCCTCTCGTCCCCCTTTCTCTCCTTCCTCTTACATATATACCCTGGAACATTAAGCTGCCAGTCCTATCAAATCAGGTTGACAACAAACCCTTCATTATAACAGAGGAAAACGAAATACAACAGGTTTTATGCAAATAAAAAAAAGGGCTGTAAAGAACCAAAAAAAACTGGATTGTAGTAGAAGCCAAGAGAGATTAAAAGATCAAAATAGGGTTTGCAGTGAGGTTAAAGCAAAAGAAACAAAAAGATAAGCTCAAATGGACAGCAGCCATCTATACGGAAACTAGTGACTAAAGAAACAAATTAAACAACAAAAGAGAGGCAAAGCTGATGATCTAAAAACTGCTGAACTCCATGGTGAGTCCACAAGGCTAAAAAGGAGTACAGCAAAGAAAGAAGATGCTGTACCTCAAGCTTGTATGAAGCTTCATTGGAACACTAACACAAAAAAACAAATCAAGAGTGGGAACAAGGTGGAGAACTGCAATGACAAACAGGAAATTCAAGGTCACATTTGTAGACTGGGCAGAGGTGTTCTACAAAACGGTTACCTGATCACAGTTGGTCTCTCTTACATATGTGCGTATCTTCTAAAATCTGTTATGGTCTTTACTTAAAAAAGTAAAATTCCTTTAAAGGTTATCTTACCACAAAGCCAAAGACATCAAAGCCAAGCTTATGAATGTTGCACTTCCTCTGGATATCCTCTTTAAAAGAGAAGTTGCTTCTTAAATGACCAGGAATAATCCAAAGTTAATTTTTTTTCTCCACTGATGGAACACTGACTAACTGCAATATGCCACTGTCCTCCTTACGGAGGATAGCTAACTATCTGGGACATTCCACACCTCCGGAGTGAATTTCTAATCTGCCTCACTGATTCCTAAATTTACCAGAGAGAAGCACTTCTTGCATACTGCATGCTTTAGTGATGGATATAAAGCAACGCAGCCAATTAAATTACTTGAAGGAGGTTCCTGGCACACTTACAGATGTCATTTTCATATTGTATTATTTCTGAATAAAGCACAAACTTGAATCTTACCTGACAGGTTACATTGCAGTAGAATGCCAGTTTACAACGACCACACTTTGCCAAACCCTCTTTTCTGGAAGAGAAGAGATGACACATGAACTGGGTCAAAGGCTTTACAGAAGCAGCTTAGTGGTGAGGCTCATGATTTGGCACACTGCAATTCCCTACTTTTCTCGGTGGAGTCTGAATTGTCTGCACCCAGAAAATCACCAGCACAACCATATCCAGTAGTTGAGGGTTATAAATTTTGTACAACTTATCTTCCAATGTACATAAAAAAAGTCTGACCCAATTTAACCAAGGAATCCCAAAACAGGAAAAATTGAAAGCTTAGACATATGGAAACGGCAGAAACATAAGAGCATCTTGGAGTTTCCAGCTCAAGTGCAGTCACCAGTGACTTTAGATTACTTACAGTGTGGAAACAGGCCCTTTGGCCCAACAAGTCCACACCGACCCGCCGAAGCGTAACCCACCCAGACCCATTCTCCTACATTTACCCCTTCACCTAACACTACGGACAATTTAGCATGGCCAATTCACCTAACCTGCACATCTTTGGATTGTGGGAGGAAACCGGAGCACCCGGAGGAAACCCACGCAGACACGGGGAGAATGTGCAAACTCCACACAGAGAGTCGCCTGAGGCGGGAATTGAACCTGGGTCTCTGGCACTGAAGCAGCAGTGCTAACCACTGTGCTACCGTGCCGCCCACTGAAGTACAACATTCAAAAATCAGAGGCAAACAGCATTGCCAGACTTAGCCACCACTGAACCACGGCTGACAAAAGTGGAAAGCACTCTTGTCACAACCAGGCATTCTCTAACCAATCTGCTCAGATATTACTACACACCCCTAGAATAGGTGGGATTTGAACTCAGACTTTCTGGCTCAGAGGTTTCTCCCATGCAATATTTACCCTTCAACCAGTGTAAATAAAACATACTTGTTCATTACTACATTGCTGTACAAGAGATCTTGTCTTGTGCACACTGACAGCTATTTCCAATCCACCACAAAATTTCTAAGTTTAAAAATCACAACACCAGGCTATAGTTCAACAGGTTTATTTGGAAGTACAAGCTGTCGGAGCACTGCTCCTTTGTCAAGTAGCTGATGGACTTTAGCCTGGTGTGGTGATTTTTAAACTTTGTCCACTCCAGTGGAATACTGGCACCGCCACATCATTAAATTTCTAAAGTACTTAATTGGCTACAAATATATTTGAGATAAGTAAGATACATTACAAAAGGTGAGTAAACTTTGTGACAATTCAGGATAATAGCCACCAACCACAGATTCTAGTGAATGCAAAAAACACAAGGAGCATTCAAAATTTAGAACCTTCCCAAAAATTGCAACTGATGGTAAATCAACTGATGATTTTTAAAATCAGATTGATGGAATCTGATGCCCAAAGATTGATGGAAAGAGGTTATTCCTATTTACAGAGGGATCGAAGGCTGAAGTGACCAATACTGTGCACAGTACTCCAGATGAAGCAGTGCTCTGCATAACAGAAGCGTAAGCTTTCTACTTTTATATTACATTTCCCTGTAATAAATGATAACATTCATTAGATTTGCTCATTAAATACTGTACCTGCATATACAGGGACAAAGATACTCATCCATTTCATTGCTCTGCAATCTCTCATGATTTATCATTTGTAAACAGTTGAGATCCCAGCACCAATCCCTGTGGAACACCACTCATTATATCTTGCCAACCTGA
Organism: Chiloscyllium plagiosum; assembly: GCF_004010195.1. Classification (NCBI taxonomy): domain Eukaryota; kingdom Metazoa; phylum Chordata; class Chondrichthyes; order Orectolobiformes; family Hemiscylliidae; genus Chiloscyllium; species Chiloscyllium plagiosum. The sequence goes on from NC_057718.1 coordinate 45,565,258, forward strand.
AGAATTTACATTTAAATCGCTGCTTCCTGATCACCAGCCAAATCTTCCATAATGTTACACCCTACACCATGAGATTTTATTCTCTATAGGAATGTTTCACGTGGCACCTTATCAAAGGCCTTCAGCAAATCTAAGCAGTGGTTCATCTTTTCCATAGCAGGTTATTTGCTCAAAAGACCTCCTTCAAACATAGTTTGCCCTTCACAAAACCATGTTGACTCAGCCTAATTATTATTTTGAACTTTTCCAAATGCCTTGCTCTAAATTTCTTTAACAGCATCCCACCCGGACCCAAATCCCATCTTATCCCAGTTACCCCACATTTCCCATGGTGAATCCACCTAATCCGCACATCTTTGGACTGTGGGAGGAAACTGGAGCACCCAGTAGAAATCCATGCTAACATGGGAGAATGTGCAAACTCCCGAGAGATAGTCACCCAATGTTGGAATAGAACCCAGGTCCCTGGGGGTGCTGAGCAGCAGCAACACTAACCACTGAGCCACTGTTCCACCCACAGACATCATCTGGCCTGCCTAAATCCCCAACCTCAGCCAATGTGTCTCTCCTATTTGAGCCGAAAACATATTGCTCAAGGAAGTTTTACTGAATACATTTTATAATTCTTTCTACTCCCTGTCTTCCATTTACTTGAACTATTTAAATATCAATTGGAATAATTAAAAGTCCCCTAGTACTACTACTTGCACATCTGATTTCCCTTTCAATATTTTCAGATTTAATCGAACATCCCCAGTCATCCTCAAATTTAAATCAAAATAATTCAATTTTTCACTCCTCAAAAAGGATACCCTTATTTCCAACACTACTTTTTGCCACCCCACCTTCCTCCCTATTATCCTTCACTACCTTTTCCAAGCTAATACATCCCTGAATATTATTCATTCGCTCCAAAATCAGATTCCATTAAAATGTCTTTGAAAGCATATCCCAAAATCATTATAAGTAGAAGTCTTTTCTAACAATGACCAAAGAAATAGAATTAAGAAGAAAAAAGAAAAAACTTAAAATCTCTCCACATCTATGACTGAAATTCTTCTACTGTCAAAAGGTCCATCAGGACCAGGGCACTCCTCAACCTGCAGCTTCAACACTTGTAAAATCAAATTCTGCATCAATGCTACAATTCTTCTGTTCTACTCAAGCGCACAATTTTAATAAGAGTCCTCTCAATAGTCAATCATAGCAACCTCAACAAGATTTAAAAAGTGCAAACAGTAACCATCCTAAATTTATCTTTCAGCATTAAATCAGGATGGGCATGGATGAGGCTGCTCGTCGGATGCTGCCTGAATTGCTGTGCTCTTCCAGCACCACTGATCCAGAAGATGGATGGGGAGACAGACAAGGTTTTTTCCCTGGGGTGTGAACATCCAAGGATAGAGGGGATAGATTTTAAAAAAGGGACCTAAGGTGGGGATCTTTTCCACACAGACTGGTGAGTGTATGTAATAAGCTGCCAGAAGAAGTGGAGGAGGCTGGGACACTTACAGCATCTGGATGAACATATGAATATGAAGAGTCAAATGGGACTGGATTTAATTAGGATATCTGGTCAGCATGTTGGACTGAAGGGCCGGTTTCTGTGCTGCATACCTCTATGACTCTGCAAGTTCCTTTTGAGCAATACGTGAGAAAGAAAATAGAATGAAGGCTGATATAAGTCTGACAAAAAATTGCAGATTGATACAAGCCTACGAAAATTTTTATTTTGGAAACATTTCCAGAGAATGAACAGATATACATTTGCTAACCAACCTTTAACCCCAAATTTCGATGCTCACTAAATTTCTGCTGTAGCAGAAATTCTCTGGCTTTTAAAGAAAATGCACTTTCCTGGTCAAGATGGTGGCACTTCTTATGATCAAATCTGAAAGTAAAATTTACAGAGAAGACAGGAAAAGAAGTGACTTAGAAAAAACAAACATGTCTATTTGCTCTAGTTCCACAAAAACAAAAATCAGCATTGCAGTTGTGCATAAGCACCCCCCACAGCATGACCCAATTGAGAACACTGCAGGTGTGCTGCCGACTATACCTGACCATCAACAGTTATAGCAGCAACACATCACTTCCCAGGATGAGGCTGTGTTCAGTTTAAGTTTTTAAAAAGAACAAAAGAAGCAGAGAAAAAAAACTCAAACTGGAAAAGGAGTCTGCGCTTCGGCTCCCTAGATAACCAAAGACAGAGCTTAAAACAAAGAAGGGGGAGAAAAAAAGCTGACTGAACATTTTAGTTGAATTATTCAGTAGACAACTAAACTGAATATATAAAAAGAACAGAGGAGAATTGAAGAGATGAATAAATGAAGGTGCTGGAGAGAAAAGGTATCGGGACAGATTAATAGGCAATGTGAAAAGGAACTCCCAGATGACTTGACTCCCTTATATCAAAAGTAGGTTTTGGGGAAGAGTCAGACCAATTAGGTACAATATGGAGAATTCTTCTGCAGGTAGAGGGTATGGTTGCAATATGAAAATGAGCACTTTGTTTTCACTGTAGATATAGCTGCCAATGTAACAACAAGGAGACAGAGAAAGTGGATGGATAAAAGGGAGGTATTTAAAATGTTATCCACAATCAAAGAAGTCACCTATCTGGGTAGATAGCACAAGATGGAAGAGGAAAACTCTAGTCATAATCTTACAATCCATTAATACAGAGAAAGAGCCATAGATTTGCAAATGGGGCTCGCATATTCATATTCAAAATGAGAGAGAGTGAGGTAAACACAGCTATTACAGACCAGTCAGTCAATCAAGTGTTTGTGGTAAACTAATACAGATAATATTCCGAAAAAAAAAAACTTTCACTTGAAAACGTGTGTCAATAATGTCAGCCAGCATGGGTTTGTTAAAAGCAGTCAATCACATCAAACAGAACCGGAGTTCTTTGAAAAACAAAGAGAACTGAAAGTTTTGAAGTTGATATTGCGTATATCGATTTTCAACAGGTGTTTGGTGAAGTACTGTATAATAAGCTAATGAGAAAAATTATGTGCAAGGGATTAAGTGGACAGTGGCAATAGTGATATAAAATTGGCTACAAGAAAACAGAGAATATCAGTAAATCATGTTTTCTTGTGATGCAGCAGTAATATCCCTACCGATGGATCTCAAGGCCCAGCTTCAAGTCTAACCTGCTCCAGAGGTGTGTACTAACATATCAGAACATATGAGAAAAACGGTTTAAAATTTTAGAAAACATAAAAGGGAAGGGTAGAGTGACCAGATGTCAGCATGACTACTCTTTACTTTCTTATGTGGATATATGAAAACGGAACAATTGCAAAATTGCTGGACGATGTGTAGCTCAAACAGCTGCAAGATATGAGCCGAGTAAAAAGGAGGATATATTGGCAAAATGAGCCAACACGACAGATGCAATATAGAATTTAAAAGAGAGACGTATTGAGGAAGAATGGGGTTGTTAAAAAGGACACAGAATTATTGGCTTTATAAGCAGAATTTTAAGTTATCTTGGGAATGTGACTTGGAAGTAGTTCTGAGATTTACATATTATTCGAAACCTGCAGCCCATTCTAAAAGATGGGAGACTTAACAGCAATCTAGGTTTGTTCAATATCTTATCAGTTGCATGACAGTATGATCTTTTACTATAAAGTCTGTGTCTTATGATCCTGCCCCACTTGCTACCCGACAAAGGGGCAGTGCTCCAAAAGCTGATACTTCCAAATATACCTGTTGGAATATAACCTGGTGTTGTGATATTTAACTTTGTCCACCCTAGTCTGGCACCAGCATCTCCTCATCATCATAGATTACAAAAACAGAGAAATGGTGTTTATTCTTTCTTAATTGAAAAAAAAAGGTGCAGCCGCAGTTAGAGCATTGTAGCTAATTCAGGTTACCATTTTTTTGGCAGAAATGATGTCACTTGGGACAGATGGCAGAAGACATACTCGAATAGTACCAGAGTTGCAAAAATACAATTAAGGGACACAAGAGCATTTGGGGCTGCTTCTGTTAAAGCAGAAACATTCATGGGAAGATTTAATGGAAGGGGTTTAAGAGTAAATGAAGCAAAACGTGTCAGTAACTACACAGCAGAGATTTAAAATTTAATCAAAAAAAATGCAGAGGGTCCAATAAACAGAATTTAAAAGAAAAAGAAAAAAAAAGTTTTAAATTCACTGAAATGTACTGCTTGAAAGGATGCTGGAAGCAAGTTCAATGGTAACTTCCAAAATGGAATTACATCAATCTTGAAGGGAGAATGTTGCAAAGTTCTAGAGAAATACAGAGAAATTAGGCTAATTCAATAGCTCTTAAAACAGCTAGCATAGGCATTATGGACCAAAAGATTGCTGCAGCAATCCTATGAACCAGTACTCCTGCAGGGTTGCTTATTTTCAGGTACTGATTCAACATCAACTGTACTTAGGCAAAAAAAGTCAAGCTTTAATACAACTACAACCTGCACTTACAATATGGCTGCATCGATATGGGATTAGGCCCTGCCACCAGAGGGCAATAAATAAAGTGTCCATCTAACATCAAAAGTAGAAAATTCATAGAATCAGATAATTCAGCCCATCATGCTTGCAACGTGCCAGATCTTACAAACAGTTCCACTCCCTGCTCTTTTCTCATGGCCCTGCTAATTCTTTGCACTTCAGATATCTACCTAACTCTCTTGAAAATTACTATTCAAACTAACTCCCATCACTAGTGCATTCAAGATCATAACATCTCTAAAATTCTCATCTCTGATCTGCTTACTTTAAACATATAGCTACTGGCTACCACCTGCCACTACAAACATTTTGATTGTCTGAAATCATGAAGGATTTTAATAATATAAGTGTCTTATAAATTTATCTGAATTCTCCTCATCCCAGAATCATTTTCACACGAATTCCTCATTTCTCACATTATTAAGAATTGCAACAGCAGTTACCCTTCAGAGCAAGCATTTAATTTGCTGCAAAACAGTTTTCAAAAAACCTTTATCATATGAATCGTCTTTTCACATTCAGAACCTCTCCAAGTCTTCAACTTAAATGAACCCTCAGATTCCATACCAGTTGCAATTTGAGTGAAACCCACTTCAGTTCTAGTTACGAACACACAATACAAATAAAAAAACTCCAAGCAATATAAGGAGCAAGGATCATATTTAGAAGAGTCAGTGCTCATATAGAGTTAAAACATCCCATTATGATACTACAGTAACAATTAGACCTGCAAGTACTTATTCTCTGACAATACTTGATAAATTCCACTAAAATGCTTCTTTTTTTTGCAGCACTGGCAACCTTTGTGAACTTAGTGTGGTTACTCCACGTAGTAGGAACCAGAGTGAAAGCGTTGCAGTTATATTATGGGATCCCACTGACTATTGAGAAAACATTGTTCACAGTCCCAGCAGCTGCAACGCCAGAGGTTCCAATACAACCCACATACCGAGCGAAGCAGAGTTCGCAGTGATTTCCCCGTTCGTTGACAGTCAGGACATGGGTATAGGCTGGGCACGTGAAGACCAGCTCTCCGATCGCGAACTCTTTGCGAGCCTGCAGCCCCCGTCCTTTCCCCTCGCTCAGGAACCTCTCCATGGGCCCGGCTGCTGCTACCGCCACGGGCTCCTTCTGCAGCAGCTAGCGCAGGCCTTCTCTCAGCCCAACCCTGCTTCAGTCTGTTCCGCAGAGAGCACACTCCATAGCTGCCGGCCTTACTCACACACTCAGCGGCGACCAGCAGCAGCTACTTAAATGGAATCGGCTGAGCGCTCCCTGCTGATTGCTGCAGTGACGGGCTCCTCCCGCTTCCCTGCTCCTCCCCAGGTCCAAGCGCTCGCCTCTATCCAGGATGTTCCTCCTGCGCTAGGATAACCCCCCGGGGGTATTTACTACAACTCATTGACTTCTTTCTCTCTCTCAATCTCACCGAAAAGTTCAAAACCTAGTTTTTACATCGGTGCAATTTTGGTGCTCAAAAGGAACAAAGTGGAGTATGTTTAAAAACCATGTGTCTACAAGATTTAACTTTCTTTAAAAAAAATAGAGATTCAAAACTTAGTGTTTAAATCGGTGCAGTTTTGGGGATTAAAAGGAACAAAGCGATCTGTATTGAAAAAAATGTGTATTTAACTTTTTTTAAAAAAAGTATTGGCGTTCATCCTGTCCAGCACGTTCCCCAACACCATGTTTTTCAATTTTGTTCTGTTCCTCCTGTTTGGGCGGGGGCAGAGGGGACTCGTAGATTTGAGGGAAATGAAAATATGCATTTGTTTTACACCATCCATAATCATGTCCCAAAGTGCTTTACAGCCAATGAAATATTTTTGAAGAATAGTCCCTGGGATGAAGTAAATGCAGCAACCATTTTGTATATAACAAGCTCTGGATTGGGATCCTCTGCTTCCGTGATGTAGAGATAAAAATTTACCAGAACGCCAAGGTGAATTTCCCTGATCATCTTCAAAATGGAGCCATAGTATCTTTTACATCCACCTGAGAGTTCAGATTGGGCCATATTTCATCAAAAAGGCAACATCCACAAAAACTTCAGAACTGCCAAACTTTTTATACAAAAAGCAAATTAATTTCATTCACAAAAATTAGCTTCTTTGAAATGAAGACAGTAGGAGCTTATCAACATGTTGAGTATTTTAATTTTACAATGCTTAGGTCATACAGTGGGACTTGAGTGCACAATTTGCATATTCAGATGAGAGAATTTGATAAGGTTCCCCATGGTAGGCTCATTCAGAAGGTCAGGAGAAATGGAATACAGGGGAACTTAGCTGTCTGGATATAGAATTGGCTGGCCAACAAAAGACAGCGAGTGGTAGTAGAAGGAAAATATTCTGCCTGGAAGTCAGTGGTGAATGGTGTTCCACAGGGCTCTGTCCTTGGGCCTCTACTGTTTGTAATTTTTATTAATGACTTGGATGAGGGGATTGAAGGATGGGTCAGCAAGTTTGCAGATGACACAAAGGTTGAAGGTGTTGTTGACAGTATAGAGGGCTGTTGTAGGCTGCAGCGGGACATTGACAGGATGCAGAGATGGGCTGAGAGATGGCAGATGGAGTTCAACTTGGATAAATGCGAGGTGATGCATTTTGGAAGGTCGAATTTGAAAGCTGAATAC
>NC_057718.1:45572562-45678304 GCF_004010195.1 Chiloscyllium plagiosum
CATAGATAGAGTCGATAGCCAGAGACTATTTCCCAGGGCAGAAATGGCTAACACGAGGGGTCATAGTTTTAAGCTGGTTGGAAGAAAGTATAGAGGGGATGTCAGAGGCGGGTTCTTTACACAGAGAGTTGTGAGAGCATGGAATGCGTTGTCAGCAGCAGTTGTGGAAGCAAGGTCATTGCGGACATTTAAGAGACTGCCGGACATGCATATGGTCACAGAAATTTGAGGGTGCATACATGAGGATCAGTGGTCGGCAGAACATCGTGGGCTGAAGGGCCTGTTCTGTACTGTACTGTTCTATGTTCTATTACTGTTAATTACTGTTAACTGATCTCACCTGGATCAGGTGTTAGCAGTCCAGTGAGTTTTCCTGCCTGTGCATAATTGGACGTGCATAGTGTCCAGCTCTTGGTGTATGGACATGGACTGCTTCAGTATGTGAGGAGTTGTGAATAGTATTGAACTTTGTGAAAACATCAGCAAATATCCCCGCTTCTGACTGTATGATGGAAGGAAGGTCATTGATGAATAAGCTGAAGATGGTTGTGCTTAGGACACAACCCTGAAAAACTCCTTCAATGATGTCCTGACATCGACACCCACATCCCATGAACACATTTTAAAAATTGTTCTACGCAGTTTGTTTCAAAAGTAGGTTTCTTTAAACTTAATACCATGTCACTCACAGATGGCAGTCTTGACATTTGGACTAAAATTATTAGCTTTTTGTGATAAACATGTTTTCAGCTATACAAATAAAATGCAACTAGATTACCTCCTTCAAGTATATCAAGGACTACAGTCAATGCAAACAAAATAATGCCCTAAAATGCTACCCAATTGCACTGATTCATGGAAGATTTTGTATTTGGCAATAAGCAACAAGGTTTGGGTGGTAATTTGTATAAAAATAAACTTCTGAAGATGTATGCAATTTTGAGTAAAACTTGTGGCTCTGCCAGCAATTGTATTAAATTTTGAAAATATTTAAGATGAGTATTTATTAATGCCCAGACACTAGAATTTTAATGAGCCCCATAAATTGCTCTCCATTCATTTCAGGAGGTCCTGTAAATGTTATGTTCAATTTAAATGTCTGTGAAGTTTTTATCCAAATTACTTGAATCTTATAGATTGCCTCTCTATAGGAAGCTACACACAAGCATTGGCGTGCGCTCGAGTTAAACCTGCATTTTGTTATATTGGAGCTAGTTTCTGGATTTGAAGACCCTCCTCAACTCAAATCTGTGTGGTCTTTGCTATTAAGAGTCCTCCATAAGTGTCAGTATGCTATTCCATCACGAGAGATCTTTCAGCAAATCCTATTACATCCTTACCTGATACCTAGAAACAGTAATTTCTAATTTGGAATCTTTGGATAATGATCAGGAATAAGATCCCTGATTTTCTTGCTCTTTCCTACTCTCACGCAATAAGGCTAATAAAGAATATCTTCATCTCTGCTCAGCTGAAGACACTTTCTTCAGCACAGACTATGGATAGAATCTAGGATCTTTCTGGTCGACATGACTCAACATCAATTGACTTTAATCAAGTGAATCATTGGAAAAAGAATACTTTTATTTCAACAGATTGAAGAAAGGGTCTGCTGTGAGGAGAGTGACTCCTGGCCAAAGAAGCAGGTATGGAGATGAAGGCAAAGGAAGAAGAGTTAAACTTTGTGTCCAACTTGAAAGGCTTTTCTGGGAAGGATCTGAAATGAACAAGACTAAATTTGGAGTCAGTGCAGAAAAAGTCAAGAAATACTGAGTGAAGGCATGACGAGTGGTCAAATTGTAAGGATGGATGGGGTCAGAGGAAAGACTCCAGGAGGGAATTGTTAATTTTGAATTCTTGAAGCTTGTGGTTATTGACATCTGAAAGAGCAGAGAAAAGATTTTCATTAAAGCATCAGCTGAAGAGAATAATGTAATAGAACTATGTCCTAGAATGGTTTTGAAATGCAGCAAGTCAGTGTTGCTGAACAGAAAAGCTGAGAATGTGCATGGTGATAAACACCTATCAATGTGGTTTATGGTTTTCTGTGTGTTAGCTTGTGTAATATATACCCCAGATAGTCAAATATCTTAAAAAGTTTGTTTACAAGGGTACATTATTAGAGATTTTACACACATAATGTGATTTCTGTGCTTACCTGGTGACTCAATGATTATCACTGTGTCTCACAGTGCCAGGGCCTTTGGGTTTGATTCCAGTCTTGGGCTACCATTTGTGTGAAGTTTGCATGATCTCCCTGTGTCTGTATGGGTTTCCTCCCACAGTCCAAAGATATACAGGTTAGGTGGATTGGTCAGTGGGTTAATTATGATAAATGTGAGGCTATGGAGACAGGATAGGATGTTCTTCAGAGGGCTGGTGAGACTCGATGGGCCAAATCCGCTATCTGCACTGTTGGGATTCTGTGATTTTGGATATTACTGTACATTATACACACAAAACTGACTGATTGCATGACACAGGTGAGGTGGTACCGTTAGACCAGAATGTCACATGCCATGATACCATGTAACTCTTTTAGAGGTACAGGTGTGGTTGATGCCATAATTCAGCATTTCTCTTTTTTTTGTTTAGGAGGAGGATTATTTTATGATATATACAACGATACTTATAAACAACCTATATGTTCTGATAACTATATAGTAGTTAATGTAGTTAACTACTGTATAGGAGTTCTGATAACTTAAACAGTAATCACAACTTAGTGGTGTAGTTTCAAGCTGCAATGTGCTTGTTGTCATGGATGGATGTGTATCATTTGTTGTGGATGCGTGACTGTTGTTTGGCATGGTACCTTCAGTATCCAGTTGTAATCCTGTTTTTATCACTATATACAGTCTCATGGATTGTTTACAGTGCAAAAGGAGGCCATTCAGTCCATATTATCGATGCTGGTCAACAAAGGTTGGGTTAAAACAGAAATTGGTGGAGAAATTCAGCAGGTCTGGCAGCATCTTTGGAGAAAAAGCAGAGTTAACATTTCAGCTGCAGTGACCCTTCTTCAGAAATTTGGCTACACTAATCCCATTTTCCAGATCTTGGCCTATAGTCCTGCAGGCTATGACAATGCAAGTGAATATCTCAATAGAGATTCAATGCTTTGAGAGTTTCTGACTCAATTAACCTTTCAGACAGTAAGTTCCAGACATCCACCCAATCTATGGATGAAAAGAAAACTTAGCTTTCTACTTCTTACTTTAAATCAATATCCCCTGGTTATTGACCCTCCAGTAACAGAAAAAGTGCCCTGCTATCCAACTTGTCTCCATTCCTCATAATCCTATACATATTAGTATCAGGTTTCCTCTGAACCTTTGCAATGATAAGGAAAACAATCCCAGGCTATCCAATCATTCCTCATATCTCAGACCCTCTAGCCAAGGCAGCATTCTGGTAATTCCTGTATACACCCTCTCTGGTGCAATCATATCCTTCTTATGTGGTGTCCAGAAGTGCACACAGTACTCCAACAGAGACTTAATTAGCAGCTTAATCAACAATTCCAACACAGCCTTCTTATACGTGCACTATATGCCTCAGCTTATATAGGCATTGGTTAATTTTACTTGCCACTGCTCTGCTAAGCTGACCAGGGTATCCTCCTCACTATTTACCACTTTACTAATTTTTGTGTCACACATAAACTTCTTGATCATAGTCTCTTCATTTGAGTCCAAATTGTGTACATCACAAATAGCAAGGGGTGCCAGCACTGCAGAACCCCACTGAGAACACACAGTCGCAGAAATGTTACCCTCTGCTTCCTGCCTCACAGCAAATTTTAGATCCAATATGCCAGTTTGCCTTGGATCCCATGACCTTTACTTTCTGAGACAATCTGCAAGATCAAAAATATCTTATCAAAAGCCTTACTGAAGTCCAAGATGATCACATGAAATGCATTACCATAATGCATTGATCTATCATGCCACTTTGCCTTAGATGCCATGGGCTATTAATTTCTTGAGTAGTCTGCTATGACAAACCATATCAAAAGCCTTGCTAAAGTCCAAGGAAACCATGTCAAATATATTACTCTTATCAACACTTCTGGTTACCTCCTTCAAACATTTTCTCAATGTGTCAAACACAATCTTCCCTTAACAAATCCTTGCTGACCATCCCTGATTAATCCATGTTTCTCCATATTCTGTCCCTCAAAATTCTTTCTAATGATTTCCCCACCACTGAAGTTAGACTGACTGGCCTGTAATTTCCTAGTCTATCCCATCCACCCTTTGGTTTTATTTAATAGGACAAGGTTAGCAGTCCTCCAATCCTTCAGCACCAATCTGTGGCCAGAGAGGATTTGAAAATTACTGCCAGGTCACTGATATCCTTTCCCTTGTCTCCCTCAACAACCTGGGACACAACTGAACCAGGACTGCGGATTTATCCATTTTAAGATTGCTAAACCCATTAGTACTTCCTCTATGTTATTTCAGTCCACTATTTCCCAGCTCTCCATTCTGATATTTATATCTGCATTATCCTTTTCTACTATGAAAACTGACACAAAGTAATCGTTGAGGTCCTCACATTACCTCTCTGGTGTCTAATGAGCCTGGTTCTTTCACTAGATTTTCTCTTGTTCTTATATATTTTGAAAAAAAAAACTTTCTGGACTTACCTTTATTCTATTTTTGTCACTCTTCTAGATTTCCTATTTTCCTTTTAAAGTTCCTAACTGCATTTTATTTACTCAGCTGTATTAAGCCCTTGGTATCTGCTTTTAGCTTGACCATTGTTCATTACATTGTATGATCCAGGCTGCACAAAATGACATAATGTCTTTCCATGGATCCAAGGAAATCCCAAATCAAAGGCCTTGTTCCATTTCCAATTTGGACACCTATCTGCATACTTACTGATCAGACTCTTGTAATTTTTTTTCCCCTTCTTTCCAACAATCTATCATGAACATGTGGTTGGAATGTTGAGATTGTGGGAGCTATGAACCATATGGATCTGTCACCTAAACATGAGGGCTGTTGATAAAGGTAACCCATTGTCTGAAGGAGTAGTGTGTGAATTTAACATAGCTATCTGAAAATCTTGACTAAGTTGCTTGTTATTTCATGATAATGGATTTTGCAGGACAGAAACTGTGTTGTGAAAAAGTTCCAACAGAAGGTAGAGAAGATGTAACAAGACATTCAAACATATGGAAAGTCCAGAGATCACAGAGCAAAGACTCTTTCTTTCACTGGTATCAGGTCATTACAAAGAGCAAGGGAAATTAGTGATAAAAAGGAAACTGCTTACAGTGCATGCATGGAACAAAATGTTTATGTTATATTAAGCTGCAGATTGCTTTGTCTATCTGCATCATAACTTTCCCATCATTCCTCCTTTCACCAACAACACCTTCATTCCCAGCAAGAGGCCATTTGACTGACTGCTTTAACTGCCATCCCTCACTGTCACCATCTACTGGTTGGAGGTCCTAGTGAACTGCTCAGCTCCCTTAGAGCCCCTTATCACCATTGCCACCTATTGCTGGAAGGTCCATTACAAGAAGATGTTGAAAACCCTATTTCCGGCACATGGCCAGGAAGAGTACACTACTGCCACCTTCAGGACAATTGCCAGACACAACTTGTGAAGTACACCAAAAATACTGAACATAGCAATCGGCATGGTAACGACCAATTGCACTCTATCTTTGATATGTCACATAGAAGGGAACTTGGTGAAATAGTCAGTCACCAGAAAATAATTTGGCTCCGTGGATATGAGAAATATCAATTTCACACTTGCACAATGGTTCCGAGGGAATCTAATGTGGAATGAGCGTAGCTTGGGATTGTTGAGTTTGATAGATATGATATATTTTACACAACTTGATCAGTTGATCGATGCCCTTATTAATGCTGAGCCACTGTATAGATTTACTTTATGGATATGCACCAGTGAGACCTACATGTATTGTCTTGATGTAGAGCTTGTGGAGTTGCAATTTGTTTACCTTTGAAAGTGAGTGTTGGGGAGGTCCAGTCAGTTAGGAGAAAGTGAGGACTGCAGATGCTGGAGACCAGAGTTGAAAAATGTGATGCTGAAAAAACACAGCAGGCCAGGCAGCATCCGAGGAGCAGGAGAATCAACGTTTCGGGCATAAGAAGGCATAAGAAGGGCTTATGCCCGAAACGTCGATTCTCCTGCTCCTCGGATGCTGCCTGGCCTGCTTTGTTTTTCCAGCATCACATTTTTCAACCGAGGTATAGTCAGTCTCTGAATGAACAGAAAGAACACATTAGCTTGTGGAAATGTTGAGGTCACAGGAGGCACTAATAGAATAGGGTGGACAGTCATAGACTTGACTTCCTTCACCTCAAGGAAAGGCCAGATGGCTGTGATGTTAGATCAGATGGCAGGATTTGCAGTCTTTTAAAGACCTGTTGCTTGCTGGACCTTGTGGCCAGTCCTTACCAGTGACTGTAAAAATGACCACTACTGTCAATACCTTTACCTCTCTGTCCTTCCAGGGCACTATTGGTGACATATCCAGAGTCTTACAGTTGACTACACATAAACATGTAAGACAAGTTACTGATGGATTGTTGCCTGGGAAGTCAATTACGTGAACTTCACCTGCAACAACAACGGATCCTTGGGTTTGCAGTTCTGACTGCTTCCCACAAATCCAGGATGATAGGAACTTGAGACAGTTGGCAATCCACCTGACAGTCACAAATCTTTGTCAATCACAAGAGGGCATAAAGCTCTGCAGAAGTGATTTTGAGAAACTACTGTTGGCAGAATCTTTCCAGTTCCTGTACAAGGTGCGGCACAGTGAGAAGTAAGGGAAAACTGGGTGAGACATGCAGCAAGGGTCTTCCTGAATTCAAGATCAAAAAGCCACATTTTCCAAACAAGTGTTGGATAGCAAGTTGAGAATCTCACTAACTAGTGATGATAGGCCTTTATGCATGAATTATTGTTCATTATCACCCTCATTACTATCTAATCTCCCCTCACTAATATGCAGCTAGAAACTGGACATTGAGAATTCTTGACATAAATGTCAAGCTGGGACCTGACAACTCCAGCTCTGGAACTCTGCATGTTCCTCCATCTCAGACATCAATCACCAACATCTCAAGACATCAACCACATGAATCCCATGACATGGACATTGACGTCTGACACGTACCAACCTCACCATATTAACATGGTACATCTCCAATCTACTTACAGTGTGCTTCTGCTCTTTATTGTTACAATCTGGAGCACATTGACATCTTTCATTGGAATGCTGCTGCCAGGACACATAGCACAAAGCGACATGCTCCCAGTTCTTGGACTGGATTTGATGCCTCTCAGGAATCCTTGTGCAGACTGTTAGTGATTTATTCCTAATTGACGATCATAGCATCCATACCTTGCCTTGCCATGCCTTTTGGCACTTTCAGAGAAATCACCAGCTACTCCTTGGAGTCCAAGGATGAGCAGGCTAAGTAGATTAGCTATGGTAAATGCAGGGTTACAGGGATAGGGTAGGCGGGGCTGGGCTTGGGTGGGATGCTCTTTGGAGAGTTAGTGCAGACTCGATGGGCTGAAAAGACTCTTTACACATTGGAGGGAAACTATGATGAAGGGGGTCATGGTCAGTCCTAAGGGTCTAGCCATTAAAGGTCAATGGCAGGTATCAAGGGATTCTGCTGTAGGGACGGAACCTAATTGTGTGGATTGGAGGCAGAATGCCGCGATGCAGAGGGGATCACAATTGTGAGGGAGATAACAGTATATAGTTGGGGGAGATGATAGGGCATTGGTGCTGGAGCAGGATCATTCATAGTGAGCAGCTCCCTGGTTTTGATGAGGGGCAGTGGACTAGTAGAAGTAGCCAATTTACTCCTTGTGACAAAGGGACACTGGCTGTGTGGTCAAAATTCCCGATGCCCTTCATGCCTTCCAGTAAGTGTTGAGCACCAATGGCTAGAGCAATGCAAGACTGCACTGATCCAGCAGGTCCTGAGGGAACTGGACCTGGCTCTCCATGACAGCCACCAATCTGTTGATCAATGCAGGCAGATGCTCATGACCCTAAAGAAGTAGAGATCCATCCACAGTACTCCAGACTCCGTGACGGTTTGAACAGTGCCTCTAACAAACCTGCCTGTCGCTCCTGTGCATTTTGATGAAGTCACACCATGGGGTCATCACCTACCCAGGGCTCAGCCAATGCCTGATCTCCAGCAATCCTCAGTGTGCCCGCAACCTGGAGCTTTTCTCCTTTGGCCAGCTGCACACAATGTGGCAGTGAAGTGTTCACCACTGTGTGCTCTTGATTCCAATCTCGCTGAAATACCTGTGGTGGCGTCAGTATCTGAGCTGGTGGGTGGGTTTTGTGGGGCAGGAAGCAGGGCTTCCTCTGATAGATCTGTGCTCTCTTCCTCCAGAGGTGGTGGAGGGAATGTCTTGTGGCACTGTCCTCTTGACTGTGGAAACCGTTGGATTGCTGCTGGTGCTTACATGGAGACAGGGCAGACAATGCATCCCAGACGAGGGAAAGACATTGTGGCATGTTATTAATACATTCACAGTGGAGATAATGGCAGAGTAACACAACAATGGATAATGTTTCTAACTTGATTGCCAGGACATGCATTTTTCAGTGACTTCACAAGCCAGTCCCTGCCCTCATATTGAGGTCCACCAATCTCTCCTGATAGGGGATGAGGAGCCAAATATTGGGCACCCTGCTAACCATTCCAATCGAGCCCTGTATTGGGCTATTTTCCCCTTGATAGAGGCAAAAGAAAGAACTAGCCGAGATGGAAGTAGGTGGAGTGTCTCTTAGTGGTGGAAAGTGTATCATAGAATCCCCAGAGTGTGAAAACAGGCCAGTCAGCCCATCCCATCAAAGAGCAACCCACCCCATCCCTGTAACCTTGAATTTCCCATGGCTAACACACCTAACCTCCACATCCCTGGACACTGCAATTTAGCATGGCCAATCTACCTAACTCGCACATCTTTGGACTGTGGGAGGAAACTCATGTAGACACGGGAATGGGGTCGGTGGAAATGTGCAAACTCCACACAGACAGTCGCACGAGGCTGGAATCAAACCCTGGGTCCCAATGTTGCGAGGCAGCAGTGCTAACCCCTGAGCCACTATGCTGGACTGGGTGCAGAGGTGACTTGAATGAGTGAGTAGGCAGTGCAGAAAGCATACAAAATTATTAGTTATGATGTGGAGGTGCCAGTGTTGGACTGGAGTGGACAAAGCTAAAAATCACACAACACCAGGTTATAGTCCAACAGGTTTATTTGGAAGCACTAGCTTTCGGAGCACTGTTCCTTCTTCCTACAACCACCTGAAGAGAGAGCAGCGCTGTCCGAAAGCTAGTGCTTCCAAATAAACCTGGTGGACTATAACCTGGTGTTGTGTGATTTTTAAAATTGTTAGTGTGAGGGGGTTTTGGCTAGGAGAGTGCCAGTGAGGGAAAATTCTGCATGAAATAGTGAGAGTGGTAGAGTATGAACTTCGGTAGGAGGTCAGTCCAGTAGCAGAGATTGAGTGAGTTTGAGGTAGCAGTGAGAAGATAGTGGCATTCCTGATGGAGTGAAGAGGATCATCACCTTGGTGCAGCATTGCTGGGTATTCCTGGGTATTCCTCCCAATGTCTACTACTGCACTGATCCAGCTGACAGCCTCAGACCCCGATTGGGGCCATCTCCGACAATCCTGGAGTGACGAGGACAACCCTCCCCTTCACCACCCCATCCACTAGCACCTCACGGTCTCTATCCGCAAAGCATGGCACCCATTTCCAGTTGTCTGCCGTGTACCAGGGGAAGAATGTCTCAAACCATGCAGGACAGCTCTGAACTGCCAGTTATTGAGTACGTGATGGCCTTTTAAAATATGGTGCCAGTGCCAGGTACCCCAGGATCGCCAAAGCATTGGTGAGTATTCCCACCTACAGTGAGTAGGAGCATTAGGCTAACCTTGGATGAGCAGGGCACCATAGGGGCATGGCATCTAGTTAACAAGATGAATTTGGGATGATAATATGAGTAAATACGTGAGAGAAACTCCCTATGAAATACAATGAATAAGACAGCATCCAGGGAACAGGAGAATCGACGTTTCGGGCATAAGCCCTTCTTCCTGAAGAAGGGCTTATGCCCGAAACGTCGATTCTCCTGTTCCCTGGATGCTGCCTGACCTGCTGCGCTTTTCCAGCAACATATTTCCAGCTCTGATGTCCAGCATCTGCAGACCTCACTTTCTCCACAATGAATAAGACACCTACCTGATTTCTGGTAAGATTCAGGCTTTGTGACACTGGAAACATTCTGGAAAAAATTCTAAATTTGAAGAAGTGCTTCAGAATAGGAGCCCAAGCAACTTGGATATGTGATTAATTTATTTTCTCACCAAGTCAAATATATATAAGTTATTAGTGTTTTAATTACTTACTGTTTAATTAATTGATTAGACCTTGGGGGATTAGATCATAATGATCTAAATAGAGGATATGAACATTAAAGAGTTCCAGATTTTCAGTAAATTTAAAGCTAACAAGCAGAAATAATAAGAGGGAAACAAAAAGGTTGGCATGTGGCTCAGTGGTTAGCACTGCGGCCTCACAGTACTAGGGACCTGGGTTCAATTCCCACCTCCGGTAACTGTCTGTGTGGAGTTTGCACATTCTCCCTGTGTCTGCATGGGTTTCCTCTGGGTGTTCTAGTTTTCTCCCACAATCCAACGATGTGCAGGTCAGATGAATTGGCCATGCTAAATTGCAACTAAATTGCTAGGTGCATTAGTCGGGGGAAAATATTGGGTAGGGGAATGGGTCTGGGTCGGCTACTGTTCGGAGGGTCAGTGTGGACTTGTTATGCCGAAGGGCCTGTTTCTATACTGTGGGGAATCTAATCTAAAAATGGTTAAATTTAGGAACTGCAAAACAAGCAAAAAGCAAGAACAAAGCAAAGAAATGGCAATTGCAACAACGAAAATAGGAGTTCTTTAAAAATCTAATTTAATTAAGTAATACAAGGTTTTCTTGGAAGGTCAGCTGTATTCACAGCTACTGCATGTGGGAATTAGCTGAGATCATCATGACCTGGACATGACACCTGCAATAATTTAAAGGCAAAGGGGCATGTAAAATTGTCTGTATTTGGAAGAAAGGAAAGTGACACAGACAAAAAGGAGACTCTATGTTCCACTTCCACCTCTGAGGAGAAAGCTACTGATCGTACAGAGGATGCACTGGCAAAGCTACACACTAATCATGAACAAAGACAGGTGAGAAAAACACTCCAAAGATGACAAATGTAATGTTGAGTGATAACAACCAGCAACAAGAAAACAAATTGTGAGGATAGGAAGGGAGAACGTGCAAACTCCACACAGTCAGTCGCCTGAGGCGGGAATTGAACCCGGGTCTCTGGCACTGTGAGGCAGCAATGCTAACCACTGTGCCACTGTGCCGCCCAAGGTCTAATCAATTACAAGGATGTTGACAGGGTTGGAGGGTTTGAGCTACAGGGAGAGGCTGAATAGGCTGGGGCTGTTTTCCCTGGAGGGTCAGACAGTGAGGGGGTGACCTTATAGAGGTTTATAAAATCATGAGGGGCATGGATAGGGTAAATAGACAAGGCATTTTTCCTGGGGTCATGGAGTCCAGAGCTAGAGGGCATAGGTTTAGGGTGAGAGGGGAAAAATTTAGAAGGAACTTAAGGGGCAACTTTTTCACGCAGAGGGTGGTGCGTGTATGGAATGAGCTGCCAGAGGAATTGGTGGAGGCTGGTACAATTGCAACATTTAAAAGGCATTTGGATGGGTTTATGGATAGCAAGACATTAGAGGGATATGAGCCAAGTGCTGGCAAATGGGACCAGATTAATTTAGGATATTTGGTTGGCATGGATGAGTTGGACCAAAGGTCTGTTTCCGTGCTAAACATCTCTATGACTCCACAACTCTGTTTGATGCATGGTTAGTATAATTGTCCCTAACAGGGGCTCAAAATCCAAGGTTTATGCCATACTCCTCCCCCAAATATACAGTATCTTACTCCATCCACTCTGTATATGGTCACAGCCATTCTGGGTAGTTATTGTGTGGTTGACTTTTGATCAGACACAGCAAGATTCCAAATTTGTGTTAGTGTGAGTGGTTTGCAAGCTCAGGTGTGACCCATGAATTTATCTCTTTCACATTCCCCTTTCTATTGCTGTATCTATGCCCTGTAGTCCTTTCGGTCTCCAGCCATTGAGGTGAATCCTTTACATAACTATCAATATACTGACCTTAAACCCCCCAGCGTCCATGACTCTGGAAATTCTCGAGTCCTTGTTGGTCCTGCACAATCCTCATGTAGAGACCAGAGTGACTGGTCCTGTTTGAACCCTCCTCCGAGAGCTCTCATTCTCTTCCCCATTCTCTCGGAGGTCTGACTGTATGATCATTAATTCCCTCTTTCACTGGTATCATTCCCACAAAGACCCATACACTGAAGCATATCCCCAGCCTTGAATTGCTGCATTTCACAGTACTCCATGCACTGCCACTGGGCAGCCTCCTGACTTTCATTGCCAATCCCTCAAGATTAACCGTGGCCCACCATTACGCCCGGAAGATTGATTTGGCAAGACATCCCCTAATGACCAGAACCCAGCGTCCGGACTGTACAGCATCCTGATTGACCGGCTTGTAATCCCTGCCTGTATTTGACCTGCAGAACTGACCACGCCGACCATTCCTGGACGCCAAGAACATAGATCAATGGGATTCCCAGACTCGAGGAGGACCAAGTGCCTGACTGACTATGACCAACTCCCTGTAGTGTTCCTGGACAAACCCCTTGACTGACTGTGCCAATACTCCGTGACTGACTATAGTCTCTCTTTGCCCTGTGAATGACTGCTCCCCTTTGGATTTCACACATCATCATTGCTTCAAATATATTCCATTTGTTTGATCGGTGTCACACACTGTCGTCTGATGTTGACATAATACAGTTCAGAATAGTGACATGTCAACCCCCTGTCTGACTAACAGAGTCATAGTCATACAGCACAGAAACAGATCCTCCAACCATGCCGACCAAGTTTCCCAAATTAAACTAGTCCCATTAGCCAGCATTTGGTCCATATCTCTCTAAACCTGTCCAAATGTCTTTTAAGTGTTGTAACTGTACCTGCATCTACCATTTCCTCTGGGAGTTCATCCCACATGCGAAGCACCCTCTGTGTGAAAAAGTTGTCCACAGGTCCATTTTAAACTTTCCCCCTCACCTTAAACTTATAGCGTCTAGTTTTGAACTCCCAAACCAAGTGAAAAAAACCTTTGCCATTCACGTACCTCTGCCCCTCATGATTTTGTAAACCTCTGTAAGGTCACCACTCAACCTCTGAGGCAAATTCCTAGTCGATCCAACCTCTCCTTATAACTCAAACCTCCCAGTCCTGGTAGCATCCTTGTATATCCTTTCTGTACCCTTTCCAATTTAAAA
The DNA here is from genome assembly GCF_004010195.1 of Chiloscyllium plagiosum. Taxonomy (NCBI): domain Eukaryota; kingdom Metazoa; phylum Chordata; class Chondrichthyes; order Orectolobiformes; family Hemiscylliidae; genus Chiloscyllium; species Chiloscyllium plagiosum. Next base: position 45,586,062 of record NC_057718.1, read on the forward strand.
ACATCCATCCTGTAGCAGGATGGCCTTTTGAATTGTACGCAGTACTCCAAAAGTGGCAGATTCATGTTCAGTGATGTCTACTGCCACAATCTGCTTGTCTCTTCCTCTGCACTGAAAGACAATCCAAGCCACAGAGGGCAGGCAGCCTGTAGTTGAGTGTTAAAGATCTTATCTGCCAAGAAGGCAATGAGAATCACATAGAGATGGGCAGCCTGTAAGGTAGTGCTGGCGTAGGCTAAGAAAGCAATTGCTATTCACCTTATTTCTGCCCCTCATAATTTTGTAAACCTCTATAAGGTCACCACTCAACCTCCGAGGCAAATTCCCAGTCTATCCCCCCTCTTCTTTACAGAGAGTTGTGAATGCATGGAATGTGTTGTCAGCGGTGGTGGTGAAAGCAGAGTCATTAGGAACATTTAAGCGACTGCTGAGCATGCACATGGATAGCAGTGAATTGAGGGGTTCGTAGGTTATGTTATTATATTTTATATTTGGATTAAACCTCAGCACAACATTGTGGGCCAAAGGGCCTGTTCTGTGCAGTACTTTTCTATGTTCTATGTCCTATGAAGTACACAGAGCTTGGAAGCTTCCAAGAAAGCAGCAAAGTATGTGAGTGCTGAAAAAAAACAAGCTGAGGACCATGTGATGTGTGATGTTATCAATGTCAAAGTATTTTATATAAGTGCTCACAAATTCACCTGGCACAAAGTTACCCCGAACACCAAATTCAAGTGTTGAAGGGCTGAAGCAATGTCAGAGTTGCTCTGAGAACAGGCTTGAGGATGTGGTGAGGTTGGTAGTTTTCCAGTGTTGACTTGTATGGCTAAAGAGTTGAGGTGGCTGGTGGCATGGAGCATGCTGCGATGTTGTGCAGAAGAAGCCATTGCATCATGAACAGCGTAAGCATTCAGTGATCTGTAGCTGTTGGGTACATGCTCAGGAATTCAAGTCATCTGGTTTCTCAGAGGAGGAGAGGTCAATTGGAAATGGAGTACAAGTAAGGCAAGTTGGAATTTTAATGAGATGCAAATATTTGAAAATAATGAAATGGTTGCTCAATGACGAGATTCTGAAGTCACCATTTAAGGCTAGAGGGGAAATTTGGGAAACTTTTTCTTGATGTTGAGAATTCTCACTGTATTTTCGGTCTTTCCTCACCATTACTCACTCCACACCAGGGTGAGGAAAGCTCCATCCATGGATTCAAGCCCACTTCCTGCCTGAGCAGGATTTTTACTGCTTCTGTGAGATTAATTAATCTCCTTGCCTTTGAGTTGGATGGTTATAGTGATCTGGCCCTTGAATGTGAGGACTGTGCCTCCTGGCCTTTGATGTTTTAATTTGGGTGGCTGCATCTTGACTTCATACAGCTATTCCAAGTCAGACTCGAGCCCCTGTGTCAAGTTAGAATTGTCTCCAGGATCCTTTAACTTCCAGTTCTACCAACCAGAACTTCTGATGGTTATTTTTTTATTTCACTAAGAAATCTTAAGTTTCAATTTATTTATTTTTGCTTCTGTGCATTCTTTACTTGTTGGAAGCATATTTCAGACTTTCTTTTCTAAATGCATTTTTGGATCTGTAAAGTTGATTGAAAGAGAAAATGTTTGGCACCCCCTGCTGGGCCTTCTGCTCTGGGATGAGTTATTTTGGGAGCATTTCAAAATGGCTGAAGTAGTGTTTCCCTGCTCTTTCAGTGTCTCTGGCAGGATTTTGGTGGGATTCTTAAAGAGTGGAGCTCTCAAATTTGCATCTTTTCCTAGCTGGAATGTTGTGTACAGATCTGGGTGCCACACTTTAGGAAGGATGATTTCACTGGAGAAAGAACAGTCAAGGTTTATGGGAGTGGTGCCAGGAATGAGACACTTTAGCTATAAGAAAAGGCTGGACAACTTGGGGCAGTTATCCTTAGAAAGGAGAGGCCAAGAGGAGATTTGATAGAATATTTTAAAATCATGAGGGGTTTGGACAGAGCAGATAGGGTGAAACTTTTCCCACTTTTAAATAGATTGAGAACTGGAGGGCGCAGTTTTAATGTGTTTTGATGAAGAAATTAATGTGAAGTGAGACAAAACTTTCCACATATGAGTTGTTGTTGTGCAAGAAACGCAGCCTGAAAGTGATTATCAAAACCGAAGCAATGTGCAACAACTGAATTTGATTGGAATAGATCCTGAGTTAAGAGAGCTCTCTAAAGAGGCAGTGATGTACAATAGGCCCATATTTTCCAGCATTTAGAAAACTGACAGCAGATCTGATAGAAACATCCAGGATGAGACAGATAGGAGAATCTTGTTTCCCAGGCCCGGCCAGGCCAGAAATAGGGATCAGATCTTGGAAAGGATACCAGCCAGGTGGGATTAGTTTGGGAACATGGTTGGCATGACTGGTTGGACCAAAGGATCTGTTTCCGTGCTGTATGACGCTATTAACAATCTATGACTCTATTATGGGGAAAAGGCAGGTGAGTGGCAGTAAGTAAAAATGCTCAGGGAGCCAGTGCAGATTTGAAAGGACAGATGGGTTACTTCTGCAAGGTAACATTTCTGTGATACTGTTCCAGAGACTTTGAGGAGGATCAGCTATTTGGGCTTACTCCTTCAATCCTAAACTGTTCTGCCCAAGAGTTCAACTGTCATTATTGCAATGGGTGGTGCTTATGGCGTGAGTAAATGTTAACTCTTTCAGATTCCTGTAAAACACAATGTACTGATATCCTCATTGTAGGATATTAAGTTCTCCTGGTCACCTTGCCTCACCATGACGTATGCGAACATTGGCACAAAGTACAGATCTGGTATTTGTGTGTTTTTCTTTCCTGTAAACCTAAAGCCACTTCAGTACATTTTAAACTGGCATTTTCAGAACTTTCATTATTTGCAGAAAGTTGTTAAAGTTTCTGAGTTGCTGGAGAAGGGGTAGTGAATGTTGAGTTAATGTAGGTGACTTTAATAGTATATGGTTAAGCTCTTACCAGAATGCCACGGTAAAAGATCACCCAAGCTGACATTTTAATGTCTCATGTGAAAGATAGCAGGTCTGACAGTGCAATGCTCACTCAGAATTGTACTGGAGTGCCAGACTTGGTTTTTTGCTCAAGCTCTGTTTGGAGCTTAAGCAATGATCGTTCTGGTTCTGAGTGAGAAGAGTCATAGAGTCATACAGCACAGAAACAGATCCTTCAGCCCAATCAGTCCATGTCGACCATAATGCTAAACAAAACTAGGCCCCACCTATCTGCGCTTGACCTCCAAACATTTCTTATTCATGTACTTATCCAAATTTCTGTTAAATGTCATAACTGTGCCCACATCCACCATCACTTCCTCTGGAAGTTCATTCCACACACTAACCACTCTCTGTGTAAACAAATTGTCTTTTCTAAATCTCTCTCCTCTCACCTTAAAAAATTCTCCCTGGTCTTGAAATCATCCACCCTAAGGAAAAGACACCTGCCATTAACCTTATCTAGACCCCTCATGATGTTATAAACCTTGATAAGGTCACTCCTCAACCTCTTGTATTCCAGTGAAAAAAACATACCAGCCTATCTAGCTTTTTCCTACAATTCAAACTCTTCTGACCTGGTAACATGCTGGTAAATTCCTTCTGAACTCTCTCAAGCTTAATAATATCCTTCCTCTAACAGGATGACCAGAACTGCACATAGTACTCCAGAAGAGGCCTCATCAGCAACTTCGAAATGATGTCCCACCTCCTATACTCAAAGGTCTGATCATTGAAGGCAATTATGGTAAACGCCTTCTTAACCATGTTGTCTATATATGATGCAAACTTCAAAGAATTATGTATCTGAATCTGTAGGTCTCTCTGTTCTATAACGCTACCCAAGAGCCTACTTTTAATTGTACAAGTCCTGCCCTAGTTTGTTTTACCAAATGCGATATCTCACATTTATCCTAATTAAACACAATTTACCACTCCTTAGCCCATTGACCCAATTGATCAATATCTCTTTATAATCTTAGATAACCTTCTTCACTGTCCACTATACCACCAATTTTGGTGTCATCTGCAAACTAACCATGTCTGCTATATTCTCATTTAAATCACTTCTATAAATTATAAACAAAAGTAGACCCAGCACCAATCCCTGTGTAGATACAGATTGCCACTCCCAGTCCTTTGTCTTTATGGAAGTAGAGAGCTCCTCATTTCTGACAGGAAATTTCATTCAGGACGCCTTCAGGAATGCAGAGTCATGCTTCATTCTGACAATTCTTATGCAGCACACAACTGTGGGGGAAGCCAAACCATGCCCTCCTTTCACAACAGGAAGTTGCTGTATTCTGGAATTAAAAGGGTGGCAACCACATTCAGCCACTGTCACAGCTGCTGTCAAAGTTCATGAGTATGAGGTTAGTGTACCAGGAGGGTAGGAGGTGTCAGGCTGTGGCCCTGACAGGGAGTGACAGAGGCTGACTCGGTCCCAAGGAAGGGAGAGGTGGTGGCAGGAAGAGGGGAGGTCAGGTTTGCTGCTGAGGAATGAAGGTAGGGTCAGGAGCAAGCTGGGTCCGATCCTGGGAAAGTGGAAGGGGAGATCAAGTGGGAATAGGTGAGAGGAGATGCCAGGTGCAGAGTGGGTCCAGGTGTTGAAATATGGGGAGAGAGGTGGTGTCTGGTCAGAGTCTGGAGTAGGTGTAACTGGGGGTGTGTGTGTGTAGTCATGGGGTTAGTTGAATAGTTACTCCTTAATTAGACTATATGGTTAAATAGTCCAACTTTTCCTGAAGTTATTTAATTTCATCAGATTCTCTGAGTTAAATACAGACTTTCATGAGTAGGGGAATTGCTTAGCGGAATCTTCAATTTCCAGGGCAGTCCCCTTAGAGTCTTCTGTGATGCAGATTCCATAGGAACCCGATGTGAAATTTTTTATCTCCACTGGATTAATAGCTGTCTGCACCATCGAAAAACAGGTCTCATTACAATAGGTAGCAGTCCTGTAACACTGCATTCAACATCAAATTTACGACACATCATTGTCCAATGCAAGCTGTGCATCAGTTGAACAGTTTGCCACAACAATGAGTTAAATTATCTTGAGGAACTCATCCCAGCTCCTCATTTCATTGGGATGATTTAGCTGGGAGTTCACAGGAGGATTAGTGTTAATTCACTGCCATCTACTGGTCATCAGTAGAATAAACAAGGAAAGCGGCTCATTTGTCCGATTCCAAGACTTTGTCACACCCCATCCTTTATGACCTAACATTTAGTTTATCGGATGATATGTGCTACATGTATACTACATGAACACTCTTAATATGTGAACAGAATGATGTAATCTTGCATTGACCTGAAGATAAGTTTTCATATCTTCTGAAGGTGGTCTTTGAAACATAGGAACAGAAGGAGGCCATTTTGCCCCTCAAACCTATTCCACCATCTAAATTAGATCATGGCTGATCTGTGACCAGAATCTCAATACTTGCCTTTGCCTGATATTTCTTAATATCTATTGATAACTAAAACCTATCAATCTCAGACTTAAAATTTGTAGAAGAGTATTCCAATCTTCCCACAACTCATTGGTCTCAATGTATTTCCTATTTTCACTCCTGAAAGATCTGGCTCTAATTCTTTTCGAGAATACCTCCCCAATTCTAATCTCTGGAACCAATAGGAAGAGTTTCTCTTCATTTAGATTGTCTGCTTCCCTTAATATCCTGGAAGTGTCAATCAAGTAACTCAGTAACTTGCCAAATTCCAGAAATACAACCCTAGTTAGTGTAATCTTACCTCTTAATTTAGCCATCAAAGTCCAAATATCATTCTAGTGTAGTTTTGCTAGATTTCTTCCAAAGCCAATGTCTCCTTCCTAACGAATAGTATCCAGAACTATTTGTAGTACTCCAGATATTTCCAACCAGCACTTCGTATAGTTGAAACATGTCTTCTAGGCCTTTTTTTCTTAGTCCTTTAGTTATAAAGGCCAGCAATCAAATGGACTTTTTGATTATCTAATCTAAGTTCATGGCATTTTAATGAACTATGTACTTTCGTCTATTTCTAGCTTTTCATCATTTAGAAAGTACATAGTTCTATCCTTTTTCAGTTCAAAGTGGATTATCTCACATTTGCCCACATTAAAAGCCATTTGCCACAATTTTGCCTGTTCAATTTTTTTTATCCATTCATTGGATTCTGGCTTTGCTAGCTAGGCCAGTATTTATTGCTCAGTTAAGAGTCAACCACAATGCTGTGGGTCTAGAGTCACATGTAATCCAGACCAGGTAAGGTTGGCACTTTCCTTCCCTAAAGGACATTAGCAAACTAGATGGGTTTTTCTGACAATTGCCAATTTATTAATGGTGATCATTAGATTCTTTATTCCAGATTTTGTTATTGAATTCAAATTGTACCATCTGCCTGTGTCTCCAAAATATTAACTGGCTGTCCTGGATTAGTGGTGTAGGGATAATTTCACTAGATCATCACCTCCTTTACAGTATGTACAATCTTATCTATTTATAATTTAATAGGAACATGGGAAATGGATGCAGGAATAGGCTTGCTGCACCATTCAACATGATTATGGCTGACCTTCCATTTCCACACTGTTTTCCTTCTGTAACCCATATCCTTCATGGCTATTTTTAGATAAAAATTGATTGATCTCTGTCTGGAATGTACTCAGTGACAGGGTGTTTACAATCCTCTGGGGTAGAGAATTCCAAAGACTTACCACTTTCAGATTGAAGAAATTCCTCCTCATCTCAGTTCTTAATGACCTACCTCTTATTCTGAGGCTGTGTTCCTTGGTTCTAAACATACCTGGGGAAACATCTTTCCTGCAGCTACCTTGTCAAACCCTGTAAGAATTATGTGTTTTTAATGAGGTCACCTCTCATTCTTCTAAACTGGACATGATACAGGGCCTGCCTTCCCAGGAGAGACCTGTCATTCCAGGAACCAGTCTGGTGAACCTTCATAGTGGTCCCTCTATTGCAAGTTTATCCTTCATTCGGTAAGGATGCCAACCTCTATGAAAAATCCACGTCTAGAATTTTAGGAAGATATCTTTATTCCTGCAAATCTTCTAGCAATAAAAGTTATTGTTATTATTTATTCTTCCATCTGCATTATTTAGAATGATGTCAATCTTTACCACATCTACAAATTTAGATATCTAACGTTCATCATATCCTCCACAGTGTATATAATCCACAAACGAAATGAGGTGATTGTAAATGAACTTGTGGATGTATTTTATTGTAATATTTCAAAAAACAAGAGTACAATATTGGGGTAGTTTTGAACTGGGCATTGCCAGATTAGCCATCTCATTATACATTTCATTCAATTTTCATCTTAGTTGATTTTTAAAAAAACCCTCGATTGTAATACCATGGGATCCAGCAGAGAGGCCTCAGTCTAAAATCTGATTTGAAAGACAGCACATCCAGACATAAAGCACAGCCTTTCACCCTTCAGTGAAGTGTCAGCCTAGATTACATGTTTACTCTCTGCTACATGACTATATGATTCAGAAGTGGAAGTTCTACCAGTAACTTAATTCCTCGTGAGCTGAACATAACTTCACAATACTTTAATCACAATGATGTGAAAACTCGTATCAAAAATTTTAAAACTTGAAACCATTTAGATTTTCCTTCATTTTCTAAATATTTCCTGTCACTTCACAAGTTAATCTAGTCCCTTTTACTAGCCATTATCTCTCTCAACCTTTCCTATTCATGTACAATTCAGATGCCTTTTAAATGTTGTAATTGTACCAGCCTCCACCACTTCCTCTGGCAGCTTATTCCATACACGCACCACACTCTACATGAAAAAGACGGCCCTTAGGTCCCTTTTATATCTTTCCCCTCTCACCTTAAATCTGTGCTGTCTAGTTTTGGACTCCCCTATCCTGGGAAAAAGACCTTGGCTATTCATCCCTATTTATGCCCCTCATGATTTTATAAACCTCTGTAAGGTTACCCCTCAATCTCCGAATCTCCAGGGAAAATAGCCCCCACCGCTTATTCAGCTGCTCTCTATAGCTCAAACCTTCAAATTCTGACAACATTCTTGTAAATCTTTTCTGCACCCTTTCAAGTTTAACAAGTTCAGCAGGGAGACCAGAATTGACCACAGTATGACCAAAGGGGCCATCCAATGCCCTGTAACATCACAACTCCAATTCTTAATGCACTGATCAATAAAGACAAGTCTACCAAACACCTTCACTACCCTGTCTGCCTGTGACTCCACTTTCAAAGAACTATGAACCTATATCCCAAGGTCTCTTCATTCAGCACCACTCCCCAGAACGCTACAATTAAGTGAATAAGTTATAATCTGGTATGCCTTACCAAAATGCAACACTCATATTTATCTGAACTAAACTCCATCTGCCACTTCTCAGCCAATCGGCCCATCTGATCAGTGTCTGCTTCTGCTCAGTGAAAGTTCATTCATTCCCAACTATTCATAATAGCATCTAGAAGGTTGCATATTACACTTTAATGCATCACCCAATAATATCTTATTCCTACCTGTTCTCTTTGATCTATCAGCACCATTGGATGTGAATGATTGAGACCTCCTCCTATATTGCACATCCTCTGTCACCAGGTCCCATTGGACTGTAGTTATGCAATTTCTGTTTTACTTAGTCAAATATGAACTTGACATAATAGTCAGGAACTTCAAAAAAGTTGCAAAGGTTGGTTCAGTAATTATAAACCAGTCAGTTTAACTTCAGTGGTGACAGAATATCAGGAAACAGTTATTTGAAACTGAATTAATAGTCATATGGAAAAATATGAGTTGGTTCTGAAGAGTCAGCATGGATTTCATAAGTGAAAATTAACTCCAACTAACTTGCTGGAGTTTTCTTTTGTAAGAAGTGATGGTAAGCTGATAAGGGGAAGGTTGTTGATGTTATATATGGACTTCCAAAAGGCACTTGGTACAAAGTTGAACAGCATGCTTGTGAGGCAAGTTATAGGTCATAGAATAAAGGGGATGGAAGCAGCACAAATACAAAATTGGCTGAAGGATTGTTAATGGATGCTTTTTGGACTGGAAGAAAGGTTGCTGAGTTCCTGAGGAGTCAATGTTGGGACCCTTGCATTTCCTGATTTATGTAAATAATCCAGATCTTCACGTGCAGGGGACAATTTTAATTTTATTCATATCTCTTCAATTTACAGCTGCTAAAATTGTAAACAGTGAGGAGGGCAGTATAGCACTTCAAGAAGGTATTGACAAGTTGGTGGAGTGGATGGATAGTTGGCAGATGAGGTTTAATGTGGAGATGTTGAGGTAATACATTTTGGTACAAAGATCACGAAGGTGATTAAAAATATTTTTCACAAAGCAAGTACACTGTCTAGAAGAATGGTGGAGGCTGGTTCAATTGCTAGGGGAAATAGGATGATTATCTAAATAGAAAATATGAGGAAAAGACAGATAATTGGCTCAGTGGTCAAGTGGTGACAGCACTAAATTGAAACGCTCAGGAGCGAGAGCAGACACCAATAGGACAAGTGGCCGCCTTGTGCACACCACCAATAATTGTTTCTCATTATTTCCCTGCATAGTCACACAGACTTCTGAGAATATAACACTATTGTCCTTTTCTTAGAGTCATACAGCATGGAAACAGACCCTTCTGTTTAACTAGTCCACACCAACCATGTTTCCAAGATTAACTAGTCCCACTTGTCTGCACTTGGCCCATGCCCTTCCAAACCTTTCCTATTCATGAACTTATTCATATGTCTTTTAAATGTTCAAAATGTGCCTGCATCTATTACTTCCTCTGGCAGTTCATTCCATACACAAAGCACTCTCTTTGTAAAAATTTTGTCCCTCATGTCCTTTTTTAAAACATTTTCCTCTCACCTTAAAAAAGATGTCCTCTAGTTTTGAACTCGCCTACCCTAGGGAAAAGACCTTGCTATTCACCTTATCTATGTCCCCCTGATTTTATAAATGTCTGTAAAGTCACCCCTCAACCACCTCCAGTGAAAACAGTCCCAGCCTATTTTTATAACTCAAACTCTCCATTCCCAACAACATGTTGGTAAATCTTTTGTGAATCCTCTTCAATTTAATAATATCCTTCTTATAACAGGATGACCAAAACTGCCCACGGTACTCCAGAAATCCTCATCAATGTCATATACAAGCTCAGCGTAATGTTCTAACTCATATACTCAATGGTCTGAGCAATGAAAACATGTGTGCTAAATACCTTCTTAACCACCTGTCAAACTGTGATGCAAATTTCAAAGTATTATATACATGAACCCTTAGATCTCACTGATCTACAACACGAACGAGGGCAATAACATTAATTGCATAAGTCCTACCCTTGTTTGTTTTACTAAAATGCAATACCTTGTGTTTATCCAAATTAAACTCCATCTGCCACTCCTCAGCCCATTGGCCCAAGTTATGAACACAGCTAGATTATTATACAAGCCAACCTCCCATCCATTGATTCCATCTACATTTCTTATTACCGCGAAAGACTGCCAACATTATCAAAGACCCCTCTCATCCCGGTTATAATCTCTTCCAATCTCTTCCATCAGGCTTAAACATATGTGTCAACTGTTCAAGAACTGCTTCTTCCCCGCTTTTATTAGACTGCTGAATGGACCTCTCAGATTTCAAATCTAAAGTTGATCTTGCTTTTTGTACATCCTCTGTGCAGCTGTAACTTTGTATGCCTTGCTGTGTTTAATCACCGTATGATCTGTATGTCCTTGCATATTATGATCTGCCTGTACTGCACATAAAACAAAACTTTCCACTGTACTTAGGTACATGACAATAATAAAACAAATCAAATGAAACAAATTGATCAAGATGTCTTTGTAATCTTAGATTTCTTTCTTCACTGTCCAATTATATCACTAATTTTGGTGTCATCTGCGAACTTGCTCACCATCTTTTCTATATTCTCATTCAAACTGTACGAATGACAAACAAAAGTGGATCCAGTTTGCTGCCCCTTGGTAAATCATTGTCTTGTGCAGGGGCAGCTTCCAAGTCATTCAACTCTCATTCCTCACTAATCATTCTACACCTTGGGCCATCTCCATGCTGTAGGAGTGCTGACGCTGGTTGGATTCAGCATTGTTTTGGCCCTGAAGTTAATTAATGCTGGATTTTGAAAACCTGCATGACCCCACCTTGACCTAGCCAATGTCCCTCTTGTCTTTGTAAGGACGGTTGCCCACCAACAGTACCTTGACATTTTACATTATACCAGTCATATTAAGGGCAAGACATTGCTGTTGGGTCTCACTGTGATGCATGATTTTTTTCATTGAACTCCTGTATGAACCAGTACATATAATATGACAAGAGAAAGTGAGGACTGCAGATGCTGGAGATCAGAGTCGAGAGTGTGGTGCTGGAACAGCACAGCAGGTCAGGCAACATCCGAGGAGCAGGAGAATCGACGTTTCAGGCATAAGCCCTTCATTCCTGCATATTGAATGACAGCCTATAAATGTTTGATCAATCAGTTTGCAGTACCAACACATTTTCACTTACAAGAAGTAATTTTTGATACTTGCCTGGATAAATACTGATACTGCTATATTATAGAGATCCAATTCCAGAGTCAGATGTAAGCTGCAACCTCTGCCAGAGTATTCCCTTGCAAGTTGTACTGGCACAGAAAATGGATTCTCCAGCTGTAGGCTTCATGCTACCGTACCTCTTGAATCAGACCAGTATAAAACAGCTGCCTGGAAGTCACGTTACTTGCAGGCCGAATGGTTTCTTATCAAGTGAATGCTAATAGGGTGGTATCTTGTTTGATCTGCTCCACTATGACTGAAGGAAATAGTTTAGCTCTGAGTCTAATTACATGTGGTGGATATGCAGAAAAAAATCTTTCAAGAAAAAGAATTCACATTAACTACTTCAAAAGGAGAACAGTAGAGATAAGTATACACAAAGGTGATGAAATACTTCATGGAACATAATGAAGCTATTTCGGATTGAAGGGCACGACTCCTGGCAGAATGATAATGTGTTCAAATAACTTTAATTCCAATGGTCACTATAGTCTCAAAATTATTCACAGCTCCATGTACAGATTTGGATGGGTAAAGGAGCACAGTTGCAGTAATGGTGGAAAATTGCAGACAGCTGCAAATTAAAGGGATATGGATAATTAAAGGGAAATTCTAGGAACAAGGGGTTTAAATTCTTACAAGTCTTTAGAAAGGTTCAAAAAGTATTTCAAACTACTGACAGTGTGTTTTGAGGCTAGAGGCAGAAAAATGACAAGAGTAAATAAAACTGAAGGAAACTCAAAAACATGAGTTTGCAGCGATGTAATGGAGGAGGCAAGAACCAACTCCCCTGTTTAATGGCTGCGGAAGTGACAGTGAACCATGGTTTTTTTTTTGTTAATACTCGTTTATGGAATGTAGGTGTCACTCGTTGGGCTAGCATTTATTGCTCATCCTTAAGTGTCCTGGCGAAGGTGGTGGTGAGCTGTCTTCCTGAACTACTGCAGTCCTTCAGGTGTGTGGACACCCACGATGTTGTCACAAAGGGAGTTCCAGGATTTTGACTCACACAGTGAAAGAACAATGATATAATTTCAAGTCTGGATGGTATGTGGCTTGAAGGGGAACCTGTAGGTGGTGGTGTTCACATGTATCTGCTGCCCTTGTGCTTCTGGCTGGTAGAATGAATTGACTTGGAAAGAACTGTCCAAGGAACCTTGGAGTAAAACTGCAATGCATGTTGTAGATGGTACACAGTACTGCCAATGTGCATCAATAGTGAAGGGTGTAAAGGTGGTGAATGTGGTACCGTTCAAGTGGACTGCTTTCTTCTTCAGGGTGTCCAGCTTTTTAATGGTTGTTGGAGCTAAATTCATCTATAGCTCAATATGGAATATTCCTTCACATTCCTGATTTGTGCCTTGGTGGACAGGCTTTGGGGAAACAGGTGAATTATACACCACATAACTACTAGCCCCTAACCTACTGTTGTAAGCCACAATATTGACTACTTCAGTTTCTGATAGTTCTTGGGATGTAGTAGTTAGGAATTCAGCAATGGTAATGTCATTAAACATCAAGGGACAACGATTCTCCCTTGTTGTGAATAAAGTGGACTGATTGGTCATCTAGTATCATGGAATCATAGAATTGTTGCAGCACTGAAGGAGGCTACTTGGCCCATCATGCCTGCATCAATTGTTCAAATAAGTGTTGTTATCTAGTGCCAACCTCCAGCCATTCCTCTTTATCCTTGTACATGATTTCTATCCAAATAATGATCCAATGCTCTCTTGAATGTTCTCAGTTGAATCTGCCTTCATCACATTTCCAGGCACTATATTCCAAATCCTAATTTTCCTTTGTTTGAAAACATTTTTCATCACATCACCCTTTTCTCTTTTGCATGTTATTTTAAATCTATGCCCTCTTGTTCTTTTCCCCTTTTACAAGCAGGTACAGCTTCACCCTATCTTCTCGATCCAACCGTTCATGATTTTGAAAACATTTATCAAATCTCCTCTCAGCCTTCCTGTCTCCAAGGAGAACAGTCCCAACTTCTACTATCTATCCCTATATAATATTAGATTTCCATAAGTCAGCTATCCAACAGGTCCTGAATGGTGTGAAAACAGATGAGAAACCACAGTTAACTTATTGCAATTTTGCTGGATGTTATTACAGATATCCTAGCATCAGATGGCATACTTTGCATTGGTCTCTCTATTGACCTAGAGTTTGTTAAGACATTTTCCCACAGCTATTGTTAGACAGGAACAGAAATGTTTGCAGATACATTTAGTAGATTTTTTATTTGCGGATATAGTCAGTTGGGCCAGGTTTGCTGTTAATTATTTAGACCTTCAGAAACCTTCATGTTTTGTAAGACAGGTGCTTCTGAAGAAACCTCCAGCAATATTATTTGTCGAAACTTCTCACATGTATCTGCACCAATCTACCTACTCTTACAAAACTGATTGAGAGTTGCAGCTTTCATGTTCACTAATTCTCAGTGAAACTGTCTATGTTAACATCAGTGGGCCAACGGAGGACATTACTCATGAATCTGGGCCTACCTAATACTCCTCTGGTTGAGGCCTTCCTCCGCCTTCTATCTGCCTCCTCCCTCCTTTTGGCTTTCCATGTATTGGCTAAAAAAACGGTCTTCTGGATGAAATTTAAGAGTGCTATTCCCTCCCTACTTTGCACTCTAAAACTATCTCAGTTAATAGTTGGGTAATTAAAATCCCCCACTGCGGTTACTATAGCATTTATTTTTCTTAGATATTTTTGAAATATGTTAACACATTTGATCCCTGATCTCTCTCTGACATAACTGAGTTTTTTGAACAAGTAACAAAGAGGATAGATGAAGGCAGAGCGGAGGATGTGATCTATATGGACTTCAGTAAGGCGTTTGACAAGGTTCCTCAAGGTAGACTGTTTAGTTAAGTTAGATCACAAGGAATACAGGGAGAACTAGCCATTTGGATACAGAATTGGCTGAAATGTAGGAGACAGAGGTAGTGTTGGAGGGTTGCCTTTCATAAGGAGAGTGCCACAAGGATTGGTTCTGGGTCCATTGTTTTTCATCATTTATATAAATGTTTTGAATGTGAACATAGGTGGTATAGTTTGTAAGTTTGCAGATGACACCAAAATTGGAGGTGTAATGGACAGTAAAGAAGGTTATCCAAGAGTACATTGAGATCTGGATTAAATGGGCCAATGAACTGAGGAGGGGTAGATGTAGTTAATTTGGATAAATGTGAGGTGCTGCATTTTGGAAAGGCAAATCAGGGTAGGACTTATACACTTGATGGTCAGGTCCTGGGGAGTATTGCTGACAAAGAGACCTTGGAGGGCAGGTTCATAATTCCTTGAAAGTGGAGTCACAGGTAGATAGGATAGTGAAGAAGGTGTTTGGTATGCTTTCCTTTATTGGTCAGAGCATCGAGTATAGGAGTTCGGAGGTCATATTGCGTCTGTACAGGACTTTGGTTGGGCCACTGTTGGAATATTGTGTGCAGTTCTGGTCTCCCTGCTATTGGAAGGATATTGTGAAGCTTGAAATGGTTCAAAAAAGATTTACAAGGATGGTGCCAGGGTTGGAGGATTTGAGCTATAGGGAGAGGTTGAATAGGCTGGGGCTGTTTTCCCTGGAGCATTGGAGGCTGAGGGGTGACCTTATAGAGCCTTATAAAATCATGAGGGACATGGATACAGTAAATAGACAAGGTCTTTTCCCTTGGTTGGGGGAGTCCAGAACAAAAAGCATAGGTTTAGGTTGAGAGGGGAAAAATTTAAAAGGGACATGAGGGGCAACCTTTTCATGTAGAGGTTGGTATATGTATGGAATGAGCTGCCAGAGGAAGTGATGGAGGTTGGTACAATTACAAGATCTAAAAGGCATTTGGATGAGTATACGAATAGGATATGGGGCAAGTGCTGGCAAGTGGGACTAGATTAGGTTGGGATATCTGGTCAGCATGGATGAATTGAGGGGTCTGTTTCTGTGCTGTACATCTCTATGACTCTATGACTGTTTTGGTGACCTACAGTAAACACCCAACTACTGCCTTCCCCTTTTTTGTGCTTTTTACTTTAACCTAAAAGCCTCTTTCAATGAGGTAATTAATGAACATAGTTAATGAGATTAAAATGCAGAATATTGTGTGAGAAGAGTCAGTCTGAGCCATGACAGACAAGGCACCATGAATTAAACTCAATGAAACAATTTAAGTCAAAATGGGAATTTTCAGCCCTAAATTATTTTTCTCAGACAGAAATGTCCCAAGAATATCTTATAATTCTTCACTTCTGTAGTGGGGAAGTAAGGCCTTTTCTGTTTTGCCATCTATTATTGCAAACACTGCACATGCTTTGAAACTCTGCAGCTGCTTTTGGTGATCTGAAAATAGAGATGATGGCCCTGAAAGCACATCAAAAGGCATTAGATTGGGCAGAAACACTGTCACCTTGATCAACAATACAGTGGTAGCGTATGATCAAGGAACCAGGAACACGTTCCTTTTAACGGAAAACTGCTCTGTGATGATCAAGAGCAGTTGGATGGTTATTGGATGGTTATTTTGATGAGATCAGTGTTTGCATTCATAATGCACAAGCTTTCCTGATAGTTACTCAGAAGTTTGAGCGTCTCTTGTGCAACTAACACAGGTTCCCTAAATCTCCAACTTAAAATGCTGCCAGCAGAAAATAGACAAATTCCTTCCAAAAGTTTCATATCTAAAAGCAATTTGGTTTTGTTATTTCTCACCTCATCGCTGTCGTGAACTGAGTGAGATGAAACAGTAAGATGCATTCATATCAAAAGTGTATGCGCTGTTAATGTTGCCTTTATTTTCTCCAGACTCCCTCTGCTGGTAGTTGTGTGTAAGTTAGCCTTGTGCAGACACAATGCACAGTGCATTCTTTAATATACTGTACTGACATCCAATGTTCTTCTCCTCCCCTCGCCCTCAAATGGGTAGGCAAGCTGCCAAAGAAGATTTGCTTATTTCATGCAAAGCATGCATAAACAAGTACACAACTAGAACAAGTCACCCATTTTGTCCTGAGTTTCAGACGATTGTTTAATTAAGACTAACTTCAGTCCTTATGTAGAATAAAATAATCACTTTTTTTCTTTTACTTTTGTTATGCTAAGATGGCGGTTGAATTGGTTATCTCTTTTCATCCTTAGCAAAGATTCGTGTTCTTTAGAGTGTGAGGCTACACTTCTTGGCAATTAAAATGGAGTTAACTGCCTCAACCAGAAACAATAAGGAGCCAATTACAAGGTTTCCTTGAGTAAAGGCAAGAACAATTTTATTTCCTGCAAATCCCAAGAAAAATGACAAAGTTACGATATCTAGAATGCATGCATACACACAGCAATATGGTTGACACTTAATTGAACTCTGGGCAAATAAGGATGGGTAATAAATGCTGGCCTAGACAATGACAGCCTCATCCTGTGAATCAATAAAGAAAATTAAAAAGGAATGGTTCTAGTACAAAAGGACGATGAAAGGAATATCCAGTTTGAAGTCCTTAGGATATCTTTAAAGCATAAGATTTTAACCTGTGAAGAGTCATCAGCAGTTTTGAAAATTGCAGAGATACTTTTCAATTTCTCAGTTCTCAAGTTCTCTGATGCTTCTGTCCAGTCAGTACTGTCACCAGGCACTTTACTTTCTTGAGAGGTCATGAGAATGATTCCTCCAGCTTGAAATGCAAACTTGTTTTGTATGTTCTGTCTGCTGAGGTTTTGTTTTTAAGTTTGCTAATTCTAGTTGAGGTTCCGTCTCCATTATCAAAATTTCCCGTAATTGTGTAAATCAAATCAAGAAATGAGGATCTCTTTATGACTGACTGGATCGACTAGTTTCAGGGCCTTTTGATAGTTTTTAATTTCAGGTCAGGTGGTTTAATTTATTTCACATTGGTTTCATGAATTTTGACTAACCTGTGTAGTGAGGTGTTTGCTGTGTTCATGTTAAGTCAGTGTTTTGTCCCTTGTTGAAAACTGTTTTAGTGCATAGAATTCCAACATATTGATTTTAGAGGGTGAAATTCATAAATCAGTTGTCCATATTTTGTCAACATCATTAAACTGTGCAACTAAGAAAGACTGGACAAGTTCACATTATTGTCCTCAATGACTAAACATGTAGAAATTCAGTTGCTTTCCTTATTTTCTGATGACATTTTAACAAGCAATAACACAGTGAATTGTCTGCTTGTGTTACTGTTCTCAGCAAATTGCATTTTCTTCCTGCAACTTTACAGAGAAACCAGAATAGATATTGGATTGTTGTTATTTGACCTTCAGTGAGAAATTACTGAAATATTCAGACATTCATAAACGTTGTTAAATTAAATGCTTGATCTAGGCTGGCTGCCAATGGTGAGGCTTTGGATGCCAAAATGACTTGCATCTGTCACAGGATTGATTGACCCATTTTGAACCTATCATATGCATAAATCAGCACATGAAAAATTATATGAGAAAATTAGAGAATCATTATTTGAAAATCATAAGGATCAAAAATAACAATACGCTACACTTATGAATAATTATTTCTGGACATATCAAAACAATAATTATATAAGGTTGTGTCCATCACACATGCTGTTCTGAGATTTTATTTGTGACATTATGAAGACTGTGATAATTTGATTAATTGTGCCTGTTACTTTTTGACTGTTAAATAATAGAGGTCGATATAAAGATCAAATTTGTGGACAGGACTAAATGTAGGTTTGTCTCTAGGTGTTGGTACTAATCTAGTTAACAGCACAGTGTATTGAAATAAAGGAATAAAACTAAGCATAATATTAAGTCTGGGTAAGTGGTGGAGAGGTGCCTTGGCTCACAGCTGGAAAAATGGATGTGCTGCTGTGTGAGGTGTGTACTAAGAGGATTGTTTTATTTCAAAGTCAGCGTGACGTTTACAAGCTGCAGTAAATGGATGCAGTTACTGGGGAACACACATATTTAAAGGAAGATGGAAAGCTATGAGTAAATAACAGTACTGTGTTTCATGTAGCATTGTCAACTTTATCATTTTCACTGCTCACCACATCAAGGATTCAGGCAACCTTACTTTTAGCAAACTTATCTAGATAGAGGATATATCTGGGCAATTGAAGGCCTAGTTACAGCCATCAGAACTCCATGGGGCTGAAATATAGGAGGTGTGGGCTTTTGGAGGTTGGGGTGGGAGGGTTTGCAGTTTTTCATGGAGGAGTGTAAGGATGGGAATCACAACTCCCATGGATCTGAAGAATCCCAACAGCTTGACCTGATGGTTCTGAAAGTGTTAATGTTGCAGATGAATTTGCTCACTCAAATCTGATGATGTACCACAGTCCTTAGGTGGAGAATCAAACAATCAATCACAAGAGCTCAATACAACAGATACCGTCATCTCTAGCTCTGATACTTGTAGTCGGACCTAACTAGTTAATGTGAATTGTACGGGCTGCTATCATGAAATAAACAACATCTTGTTATGTCAGACAACTGCCTCTACACATTAAGATTCTCTAGTGGATCATCTTCTACCAATGATAGATAGCCCTTATACTCAGCATTGAAAGGAGAATTAGTTGCAGTAAATTATCCCATCCACAAGCCACTGATTACCAGATTCCATTATGTTATGGTAATTGGTGAAATTCCCTCAAGTAACAATGGTGGAGCAAATCCATTCAACCCAAGGGAAAAAAAAACACAATTAGAAGAAAATTAAGTTTACCACTTTAAGAACACTGCCACTTCAAGAAGATACAGGCAGTTTAGTCAGCAACTGAAATGCCAAAACTAGCCAACAGTCAGCAGCAGTTGTTAGAGCAGCAACGGGGTGGAAGTAGCACTCCAGAAAGATATTTTCATCTCAGAGCCGGTGAGAGGTGCAGGCAGAGTAAAAGCTAGCCATGGAAAAGAGACAGAAACCTTCTGTTACAGCTCTGGAAGTAAAATTAGAGACTACAGAGGACAAGGGAGAAAACACTTTATATTAAAGTTGCAAGAAACCAGTCAGGAAAGAAGTGAAAGGGAGTAATTACCCTTCAAAACAATCATGGCCACTACAACGAATGTAGACACCATGATGCATTGTGACTGCAGTGATTTATAACATATATCAGAAAATTGACAATTTATTTGAAGGATAAAATACAAGTTAACAAGGTAGGTTCTAACAGAAAAAGAAATTTAGAAGAATTTCATGATTTTTGGAAATCAGACACTCACAATTTAAACCATGATTTTGACAGCAAGATCTATTAAAGTGGCAAACAAACAAGTTTATTTTTAAAGATTTACAAAGGGGCATGCATTACGTATTGCACAGTGAGAGACAGGACAAAAACAATCCATTTCACCTGTAAAAAAATGGGAAACCTCCATCTTGGCAGCAGAAGGTTGGAAGACCTTCCAGAAGACCAGAAACCACTATGTTGATATTTTTAAAAATGCTGATTTAACCCAAATAAGCAGTACAGAGATACACTATTATCATTTAACACCATTTAAAATTTGAACTAAGTGATACAATGGAGATTGCTGGCTAACAGAGTTTAAAGGCTTATTGAAAGAGTTTTGTACAGTATTGCCAAAATGCAGAATTTAAAAGCTTACAACAATTTAATATACCGCGTTATATAGTTTAAAAGTTTGAAGAAACTTTAAGACAGTAGAATTAAAACAGCATTGATTTAATGCAAGATTTGAAGCCTGATGACAGATAATTACAAACAGCATTGAGATGTTACAGTTTTAAAAGAGTTGGAATAAATTAAGAAACAAGAAAGAGCAGGAGAAATAATATTGCTGTAATGATTTGATGTCAGAAGTGGGTCAAATACAAAACAGGACTGGGCATCTTGGAGATGGCAATTCTTAAGATACAGAATTCCTTCAAAATTAAAGGCCACTGTGAAGCTGAACATGCTAATACACTATTGTATTCAAAAGGCCCTATAACAAATTATATTATAAATTGCCAATATATATAAGAAGGCACAGATATTTTTGAAGAAGTTCTAACAGCTTTTGATTTCAAACTGAGAACACTATGTTTTTGAATTACTAAGATTTAACAGAAGAGGAAGCTGCGTAATTAATCAACAACCTCTACAGATTAGTGGAGAACTATGATTAAAGAGATTTGAGATCAGAATTCATCAGAGACAAATAAAAGCAAAGTACTGTGGATGCTGGATATCTGACATAAACACAGAAACTTCTGGAGAAATTCAGTAGATGAGGCAGCATCTGTAGAAAGACAAACAGAGTTAATATTTTGAATCCAGTATGACTCCTGTTCAGAGCTCTGCCAAACCTGTTGGGTTTCTAAAACATTTTCTGTTCTTGTTTCATAAGAAACCGAATAGTTGTCAGAATCATTGAATCTTTTTGAGATTTCCTAAGCCTAAGGAAAACTTACCTTCAGAGAATGCTTTTCAAATTGGTTTCAAAGTAGAGGGCAGAGAGATCAGCAAATCTCACAGATATGTCTTGAGGAGAAAAGAACAACCCTACAAAAAAACAACAGAGAATCAACCAAATAGCAGATATGTCAATGCTGTGGAACAATAAAGCCTAAGAGACATAGCCATGACAAAAGCAAGTTACAACGTTTAAATTATAGGTGAGATCCAAATGATGTGCAGAAGTAGGACACCTTTTCACTCCATCAAAAGCAAAATGCTTGTTCATAAAAAGAGGTTAATGCAACAGAACCCCTCTTTTAGAATCCTGGGTTTCTGCCAGATGCTCCAGTTTGCTTCCATAGTCCAAAGATATATACATTATGTGGATTGGCCATGCTAAATTAACCACAGTGTTCAGGGATATATAGGTTAGGTGCATGAGCTATGGGAAAATACAGGGTTACAGGGATAGAGTAGGGAGATGGATCTGGGTGGGATGCTCTTCAGAGGGTCAGTGTGGAGTTGTTGGGTCGAATGGCCTGTTTCTGCACAGTGGAGATTCTATATATGATTCCATGCTTCATTAGCAATATTGCTTCCATTAAAAGAGATATCAGAGGCATTCTTGGGGAGGGGGATTAGTGATTCCATCCAAATGGACTTTCAGAGAACTTATCTATGTCAATACATACCATGTTAATTTTAAGGTTCTACAGGAATGTGTGTCATTCTGCTGTATGATCAGATACCGTAGCTGAAGAAACAGAAAAAACAGTTGACAAACATGGAGCTATGTGGGCCAGATGGAACAATTACTAAAATTAAAGATATGGTCCAAGTAACATTGCAACACAAACAGTGCACAAGAGTTAGAAATATTCATGTGGTTCACAATCAATATTCCTCACTTTTGAGTGCATGCATACATTGGCCTGAACATCCTTACAGAAGTAGCAGTTCGTTGAGTTCCTCAAAAACATTTAGTTCTGAAACAAATCACTGTCAAACAGCCAGTCAAGGAATAGCTGGTAGAAAATTTCATTAGGCTTCCTAGATTCATGGCGGAACCCAAAAAAAGGAAAGAATCTATTGAGAGTACCTACCTTGGCTTAGGAGAATTGTTTCATACTATCAACGGGAAAGAAGTCATAGGATGTACAGGACTAGTGGAGTTTTATTCCATTCTTTTCATCATCCAGGGGCATTTCAATTCTTTGTTTCTCAAAGCAAAATTTCCAGATGAAGGGCTTTTGCCCGAAACATCAATTTTCCTGCTCCTCAGATGCTGCCTGACCTGCTGTGCTTTTCCAGCACTACACTCGCGACTGTAATCTCCAGCATCTGCAGTATTCACATTCGCCCTGATTTGTTAGTGTGTTTAGATGGAGAATCAAACAGTCTAGCATAAGGTCTTGATGAGTTAGATATGTCATCTCTGGCTCCTGATAACTGTAATTATGACAAACTAGTTAATGTGAATTATACCTATTGCAAATTACACTTCTTATGTAAGACAGGTGCTCAGTTTGTTTTTAAAGACCCAGCAGTGGTTTATCCTCCACCACCGATGCCTGGGCAAGCCCTTAGACTCAGCATAGAAAGGAGCATTGGTGACAGTGAACTATCCCAACTACGGGTTGACAACGGTTGGTACCCTGAGCCCAATAGAACAAAAGGTACTTCCAGCAGTTTTAGGCATTCATGTGCATCATCTTAATAAGGGCACCCATAAATATTGTACAGGTATTGGGATCAATGGGTGTGCAAAGTAGACACAGAAAATTCCATTGCCACATTACTGTAAGATGGAATAAAAGACAGATTCCATACTGAATTTTAGGGGAATAAATGTTTTTTTTCTGGTTGGCAATCTGTATCTAATGGGGCATCACAGGGTTCTTTCCGCAGACCCTAACTATTTACAATCTATGTTAATGACTTGGATGCAGAGATAGAAAGGGTTGTATTTACAGATGGCACTAAAATAGGTAGAAAAGTAAATTGCAATGAACAAATAGGAAATTTAAGAATCAATATGAGTAAGTTAGTGAATGGGACAACAGTTAAAGTTTAATGTGGATGTGTGACATCATCTATTTTCATTGGAGGAATGGAAAGGGAGCTAAATAGAGAGTAAGTTAAGAATGCTCTGTGCAGAGGGATCTGGGTCTCCTCATGCATTGATCATGGAAAGCTAGCATGTAGACACAGCAAGTTATAAGGAGGCAAATAGAATTTTGGCATTTGTTGCTAAAGGAACAGATTATAAAAATAGCGCGGTATTACTGTAACATTACTTGGTATTAGTGAAGCTACATCTCGAGTAGTAAAGTACAATTATGGTCCCTTTACTTGAACAGTTCTCTAGATTGATTCCAAAGATAAGGTTGGAGAGTTTGAGCTTTAGAGAGAGGCTGAATAGGCTGGGGCTGTTTTCTCTGGAGTGTCAGAGGCTGAGGGGTCACCTTTACAGAGGTTTATAAAATCATGAGGGGCATGGATAGGGTAAATAGTCAAGATCTTTTCTCTGGATTGGGGGAGTCCAGCACTGAAGGGCATAGGTTTGGAGTGAGAGGGGAAAAATTTAAAAGAGCCTAAGGGACAACTTTTTCGCACAGAGGGTGGTACATGTCTGGAATGAGCTACTAGAGGAAGTGGTGGAGGCTGGTACAATTGTAACAGTTAAAAGGCATCTGGATAGGTATAAAAATAGGAAGGGTTTAAAGGGATATGGGCCAAGTGCTGGCAAATGCGACTAGCTTAACTTAGGATATCTGGTTGGCATAGACAAGTTGGACCAAAGGATCTGTTTCCGTGCTGTACATCTCTGACTCTATGAGCGGTTTGTCTTATGAAGAGAGATTGAGCAGTTTAGGCCTATACACCCTTACGTTTAGAAGAATTAGAAGAGATTTATTTGAAGTAAATAAGGTGATTGACACAGTAGATATAGAAAGGATGTTTTCTCATGTGGGGCAATCTGGAACAAGTCATAGTTTTAGGATAAAGAGTAGCAGATTTAAAAAACGGATGAGGAGAAGTGACTGCTGTCAAAAGGTTGTGAATCTGTGGAATTCACATCACAGAGTGCAGTGGATACTGGAATATTGAGTAAATTTAAGAAGGAGAGAGACAGATTTTTAATTAGTTATGGAGAGTAGACAGGAAAGTGGAGTTGAGGCCGTGATGCGATCATCCATGATTATGTTGAATAGCAGAGCAGGCTCGAGGGGCAGAATTGCCTACTCCTGTTCATAATTCTTACATTACATGGACTGGAGAGTTTTAGTTATGAAGGGGAATTGGATGGACTGGGATTGTTTTCCTTGGAGCATAGGAGGCTGATTGTGATGTAGAAAATTATGAGAAAAGATAGACAGGCAGGAACTTTTCCTCTTGGTGGAGGGAAAGATGACCGGGGGCATAGACTTACAGAAAGGGGCAGGAGGTTTAGAGGGGATGTGAGGAAAATGTTTTTCTTCCAGAGCATAGCAGGAGACAGGAACCCATTGCCTGTAAGGGTGGTAAAGGCAGAAACCCTTGTAACGTTTAAGAAATATTTAGATGTCTACTTGTGGTGCCAAGGCATACAAGGCAATGGGCAAAGTGCTGGGTAATGGTTTAGAATAGTTTGGTAGTTGTTTTGATCACAGCTGGAGTTCTGTTTGCAGTTCTGGTCACTGCATTATAGGAAAGATGTGATTGTACTGGACAGCGTGCACACGATATTCACCAGGATGGAGCAGTTTAGCCATGAGGAGAGGCTGGAAAAGCTCAGATTACTTTCTTTAGAGCAGGGAAGACTGCAAGAGGACCTGTCTGAAGTGCATAGGATTATGAAGGGCATGGACAGGGAGGGTTGAAATCAGCTAGTCCCCTTAATGTAAGGTATGATATTTGGAGATTTAGGATAATGTTTTTTGTTGGTGCTGTCCATGAACTGAAGAATGTCATCTGTACTGTATGATTCTGTGCTGTACCCAGTCAGCCAGTAGTGACATACTGGTGTTTTGATGAAACTAATTGATAACCACTGTCTTAATATTGATTTGGAGATGCCGATGTTGGACTGGGGTCAACAAAGTTAAAAATCACACAACACCAGGTTATAGTCCAACAGGTTTATTTGGAAGCACTAGCTATTAACACATTTATTTTGTATTTATTCTAAACTTAACCAATTATGGGAAAACTCTGAGAAAGTTACTTGTACCCAGAGGTTCTCATCAGGACGCGAAAACCTTTAGATTGGCTGTCTCAAACTCAGTTTATAATTGCAATTAACTGAGATGCTACAATGAAAATAAAGTGGAAATGGGCTCCTGTGGTGCATTGATAGTATTCCTACTCCTGGACCAGAGACCTGAGTTCAAGAGCCAATTCTTCCAGTGGTGTGTCATAACATCTCTGAACAGGGTGATTAGAAAAATAGGTAAAATAGAGTGGACCCCCCCCCCCCCCCCCCCCCCGCCTGCCCCAGCAAGCCTGAAAACATGTTGCTGCAGCTCAATGAATCAGGTATTTCTTCTTATGTATTTAGCATACAAGTCCTCATTCACTCTCAGGTCCATTACATTAATATATAAACCAATGCTGATTTCTTTATAGGCATCCTTGGGGGGGGCTGCCTAAAACATCTGAGCATGAATTGTTCAGCATTGGCCCTGGGACATGCACAAATGAGCCCTAGACCATTGCACTGCTAAATTTGTCGCTGTTTTACCTGTTTCCTGCCTGAGAAACAAAGGGATCATTGTGCAGTTTCGACTCCAGTTTAGTGAAGAGAATAGAATGCCAAGAATAGAATTAGGTTTCACAATCTGAAATTAAATCACTTTAAAATAGCTGCCCTTTCTTCATTAAATGTGTGTAATTCATTAAAAATTCGCTTTAAGAAATCCTAATATGCAAGAGGTTTACAGTAATGCACTGAACATGTTGGAGGGGGAGAGACAGAAGCTCGTTTGATTAATTTTCATGATTATCACTACAAGTCACTTTCCCTTATTAAGTCTTGTTTAATATCATAATGAAGGTTTCCTGAACAGATTTGATAATTCCAGTGAAAGTGAACTAATGCCCTTTAACCAAAGGGTTATATATATTTCATTAAGGCTAAATTTGTTCCTGTAATTCTCTCAAAATGTGGCCTCCTTCAGAGCTCATCACCCTGCTCTAAAACATGATACTAATAAACCTTTACACATCACTGTTGGAGCTTAATGTAAACTCATGCTGTGAGGTCAGAAGCAAGCTATCATTTGTGTGTCATGCACATAATTTATTTTGCCTTTTCAGGCACTTCCTATTATTTTTACAGCGCTTGAATGTTGAGGAAAACAAGATGAATGTTTTAATTTTTATTGCTGTACTGGGAAGACCTTGGTGTGTTGCTCCTGTTTTTCACCCTAAAAATATAAATTCTGCTGTGGGATTTCCTGCTGTCAATAGGTGGAGGGGTCAATCCTGCTATAAATTTCATGGGGTTTGTTTTTAAATATCCCAAATTTGTGAAAGTTGGTTGATGTTTGTTAAGGGCCTGTTTTCGAAATTTCAATGTCTAACCTCCTCAAGAATTTGGTTTATTCACCAAACAACAGATTTTTAAAAAAAAACCCTGAGGTACTAAGGAGTATTTGGTAGCAATGGAAAAACAGAAATGTAAAGCAGAATTGGTTAGAGGCCAGAATGCCGTGGGCTTGAGTGAAAACTGAGACAGAAGTGCTCAGAAATCCAGTGAGGCCTATCCTAACACGGATACAACTTGCTGCATATTTTAACCAAGTTCCAGGCATGAAGGCAAAATTTTCGGTAGGCAGAGGCAAGTGGCATTTTAAGGGGAATTATTGTTTGTTAACAACCTTTAAAACTGCACATCTCACCTCATTAGTATGGAGTTCCCTCCTACTGATAACTGCTACAAGCAAACTAGAACTAAAAATTCTTGACATGGAATGTACCTCAAAGCAAGTACTGGCAAGTTCAGCTTGCCCCTTGCACTGAAGAATTTCCATATTGGATAAAACTCTTAGAACATGCCTCATAGACGCTAGCCATGTACACTTCATATCCATGGACATTGGCATCCATCACATGCCAGCCTCTAAGAACCATAATGGCATATTTCTGATTTAGTTACAGGATTGATACTGCACTTTGGGGGTGCAACAGCACTTATCAATGTAATACTGCTGTAAGGATACAGTGCACTCAGGGACACGCACCCAGTTCATCAACTGGATCAGCTGCATCTCTGGGTTTCCTCTCCACTTAGCCAAAAGGAAAGAATGTAATTTTCAGCTCTTAGAGTCTGAAGGGCCTTAGGGTTTTGCAGTACTGGCACAGTTTCTGCAATTTGCAGCCAGCTGGTAAAAGGGTGACATTTGTCAGGTGTGGAGTGAGACAGTTGGGCACGGTACCTCAGGGATGAATCTGGAGGTGGTTGTGCAAGTTATATAGAATCCACATGGGTGGAGTCTGTAGTGAATGAGGTGTGTACGATCTGTAAGGACTGGAGATGGTACACAGGAGCATCAAAAGTATCTGTGACAGGACTGGTAACACCAGAACTAACCATGGCACAAGGCATCAGCAGGATTAAACAATTGTTGAAACAATGGTGACAAGAAAAGTGAGCATTTCTGGATATCAAGCTTCCAGAAATCTCAGCCAGGAGTAAGTCTCACTGAGGAAACATTTCTAGAAAGTTACAATGTCATGCAATTATAAAAGGGGCAGGACCAAAGGCACCTGGGTTTATCTGTGCACAAATCACTGAAATAAGCAGAAGAGGTTGAGAGATCAGTTAATAGGTTGTAGCACATACTTTGCATAGGTGCATAGAGTACAAGAGCAAGAAGGCAATGTTGAACTTGAAAAAGTACTTGTTAGACTTCAGGTGGAATATTGTGTACAGTTCTGGGTATCACATGAGAGGAAGGGTGTGAACACACTGAGTGTGTGCAGAAGTGGAGTGCAAGAATGATGTGGTGTGGAAATTCAGTTATGAAGAAAGATTGCAGATGTTCAGATTGTTATCGTAGGAGAGAAGAAGACAAAGAAAAATTGGGGGATGGTGGGGTTCAAAATCATGATCAGGCAGGATATAATAGATCGGGAGAAACCGCCACCACTCAGAAAAGGATCAAGAACCAGAGGGTACAGATTTAAAATGATTTGCAAAAAGGGCAAATGCAAGATGAGGAACAAACCTTTTCACGTAGCAAGTAGTTAGGGTATGGAGTCCACTGTCTTGAAGTGTGGCTGAGGCAGATTCAACTGAGGCACTCAAAGGCAATGGTGATTACTTACAATTTGCAAGGGTATAGGGAAAAAGCAGGAGGTTAGCAGCAGATAATGACACTCATATGAAGAGCCAGTGCAGACACAATGGGCTGAATGGTCTCCTTCAGTGCTGTAATTCTTCTGTGATTCAGATTTTATATTTATTCAAATCTGAAGAGACTGTTCTTGTGATATCTTATAGGGATCTCTTTATTCCCTTTACTCAGACCAGCAGTGTATTTTCTATGAATGCATATTCAAGGCATTACAATTTGTTACCTTATAAAAGTAAAGCCTACATGTTGTATTTTCTTATGCATGCTGTGCTTAATGTGTATAAGTGATGGCTTCCAATTTAATTTTCATAATATTATCAGGAGGGACCAAAAGAAGGAAGCTGGCTTATGATTATCATTTTATTCTTAGGCCCCACTTGATCTTGCTGATTTGCACTTATTTTACATGAGTAAATTTTCAGAAAATATAGACAGACGTGCCTCTGGCAATGTTGCTTTAGAAACCAATGTAAATGCCTTTTAATGACCATAGTATTTATAACATGGGGTTTAAAAAGAAATAAGTGGAATTAAAATAAGTAAGTGATTGAGCCACTGTTACTTTTGACCATTGTATTAACTCTGTTGGCAGTGCATCATGTTCTTGATTTTCATCTTTGATTATGTGCATCCTTGAATCATCTGTTACATCAGTAGTGCATTCCAACTAATTGCCTTTCTGCATCTGTGGATTTTTCACAGCAGAAGTCACCTGCTGTTAGTCCCACACAACATCTAAGGGCAGAGAGGCAACTGCTCATTTGAGTCTAAATTTATTACAAAGGCCTGAAATTGACAGGCAGACTCTAATGTACAGGATGCTGCATCTCAAAAGGACAAACCTGAAGTGAATGTTCGATGATGGCATTTTAAATGATTGCCTCAGTTAAGAAAATTACTAAAGCGAAATTCCTATTTTGTTTGAAAAAAGATGGTTAGAAATTTTATTCAGGCACAGGAGGGAAATTGCCCATTGTCACATTGGTAAAAAGAGCTTGAGATGACTAGGGATGGCAAGAGTTAAAGTCTTGGAAACTGATCTTTGAATTAAAATTTTTTATACAGCAGTTCTCTCTCTCTCTTAAATATGTAAATCCTCAATTTATCTGTGATTACTCAGTAAAAGGCTGATGTGTGAGTGTGGCAGATTATAATAATATTCCATCCCCACCTCTGATCCTCTTTACATCTTCTGCAAGCTTATTTTTTTTCCATACCAGATATGAATAAAAGCTGTGCATGAGTTGGAAGAATGTATTATTTTAAAAGACTTGAGCTCTGAAATTGATTTCCTTGATGAGAAAAGGAATGGTTTTCCTGTGACCTGTGAATTCACCTTGTAATCCTGCCACTGTCTGAAGCTTTCCCTTCAGGCCAAAGATGAAAATATTCTTGGTCTCAAAGCTGAAAAGGATTTAATTTTCATATTCATTACAATGGGTCTGCACAGCTGATGAGGGCTGGGCTTAGCAGAGTACATCTCCTGTGATTAGAGTGTGCTCTGCTGATGTTTTGGGGTCAGAGTGTTTTAGCTGGAACTGCACTTCTTGAAAGCAATCTTATGTTATAAGACTCAACACTCTTACTTATTAACTAATTTTGAGTTTAACTTATGATCTTAGCATTTATTATCATAGCCTTGTCCACTTTTGCAGCCTGATGTCTTTCTGGTTAGGATGACTCAGCTGATTCTTTCACATTTTTCACATATTTCACGGAAACTCAAGAAAATCAGTTTCTTTAAAAATCTGAACATTTTTTCAGACTGTCATGCTGTGTTTAGTTCGATCCCAGTGGCCAAAGGTCTCGACTTCCTTACTATTACCGTGATAACACTTCAGTCGAATCCAGTTAGACTGGGGATCAGTAGGTGGAATCTTGTCACCTGTAAAAATAATTTTGGGCCAGGATCCAATTCCAGGGCCTGACCCTAAGCACCCACCAGCATTATCTTCTAAAAGGTAGCCTCCAAAATGGCTATTTCGGGCTTCACCACCCAACTGTGGACAAAGATGGTTATGTGAGGCTGAGCGTCCAATCGGAGGTTGTTGCCAGATTGGGACTGTCCTCCAAATAGATTTGTAAATTTTAAACATTATGCTGTGTGTGTGTTCGTTCAGTACATGAGACCTCTGTAGACAAGCCATCTCCAGATAGCTGCTAGATATAGAGGACCTGCTCACTGCCTGGAAGATCCGGGTGACTTCTCAATCAGCTCAATATATCACAATATGCCAGAAGAGGTTGATTCAAGATATATTTTATTGTAGGGTGTTTGTGGTGCAGTGGTAATGTCCCTATCTCTGAACCTGGAGGCACAGGTTCAAGTTCCATTTGTTTCGGAGATGTGCCATAACATTCCTCAATAGGTTGAATAACATATGGAAAAATGGCCAATTAATTATTCAAATGGATGGCACACTGGCACAGTGATCAGCACTGCTGCCTCGCAGCGCCAGGGACTAGGGTTTAATTCCAGACTTAGGTGACTGTCTGTGTGGAGTTTGCACATTCTCCCTGTTTCTGCATGGACTTCCTCTGGATGCTCTGGTTTTCTCCCACAGTCCAGGGATGTCCAGGTAAGGTGGATTAGCAATGGGAATTGCAGTGTAGGGGAGCTGGGTCTGGTTGGGATACTCTTCAGCGGGTCAACGCACACTCAATGGGCTGAATGGCCTCTATCTGCATTGTCAGGCTTCTACGATTCTGTGATTCAAACTGACTATGTGTCCATGCCAGCTGATTAGATGCTGTTGGTAATGCTCCACTTTGAGCAAGAATGCCCCTGGAGGTGGGAATATGTCAGCTTGCTGTGCCCATCCCACTTTCATGCCTGGTGCAAATGCCATCCCTGTAAGGGTTGTCATGTGGTGACACATGCATATTCCTGTCTCTTCAACACCTGCTATCATCCACTACATTACAGAGTTGTAACTGCCCAGTCACCACTTCAGATCTGAAGAGAAACAAGTAACTGATTCAAACAATCATAACTTAGGACAAGTCAAAGAATGTGGCATATAGAGCATATTAAGACCCTTAGAATTTTCATATAGAAACTCCCAGCTCACGTGCAGACCATTATCAAACAAGAAACATGGCTGGACTCCATGTTAGG
The DNA here is from genome assembly GCF_004010195.1 of Chiloscyllium plagiosum. Classification (NCBI taxonomy): domain Eukaryota; kingdom Metazoa; phylum Chordata; class Chondrichthyes; order Orectolobiformes; family Hemiscylliidae; genus Chiloscyllium; species Chiloscyllium plagiosum. The sequence continues at coordinate 45,617,480 of NC_057718.1, forward strand.
AGTGTACAATTTCAGTACACTCCACATAAACAGGATCGTTTTATACTGTGCAACATATTTCCAAACCAACATCAATGATTTGTTTGAAGTCAGACAGGTACTTTCAATTCTCTAACTGTAAGCTGGTTCCCCCTCCATGAAGTATCGATTCACAGGTGAAATCATAAGCAAAAGTCCCAAGTCATAAGGTTCCATTTCCCATTGATTGGATGAGAAACAGGATACATGTTCAAATATTATTTTCCTAATTATACATCAAATACCACATAGCTGCTCAAAGAGCTCAGCTAGGTTTTAGTGGCATAAGACCCAAAGAACAAGATAATTCTAAGGCCAAATATTTAGCTGGAGTTGCTAGAAGTATGGATGAAAAGGACAGCCTTGCGTACTTGTAAAATTCCCCTGAACTTATTAAGAATATTCCTTCTGAAAAATGTATTGGGCTACATGTTGATTTTTAATGCCTAAACATTTAATATTTCTTGGTCAGAAACATCCTGCAGAAAGCATGGCACTCTCCATCAGATAAGTTCAATCCTCCTTGAGTTCTACTCTTCTCTGGAATGTGTGTCCATGTGGGATTAATACCCAGAAAGTCAAGCAGAAAATCAAGGCCCTAGTGTCTAGTGACAAAGCACTACCATGGAATGGAATAGTTTGAGTAATTTCAACAGTCGTTGTTTGATCTCACAGTCTGACTGTTACAGTAACTCACTTAGCAGAGGTCTGGTATTTCCCCAGAGAGCGGTTGATAGGGAAGTAGTAACTTCACAGGACATTATTAAACAAAATCTGACACCAAGTGTCACAAGGAGAGATTAGTGCAGGTGTAGATTTTAAAGGGGTAAGAAATTTGAGAGGCAGAGAGATGTAGGGAGAGAATTCCAGACCTTTGGTGTTTGGCAGCTGAAGGAGCACCATCAGTGGGAATCAGGAATGCTGGAGATGCCAGAATTAGAGGAATATAGATATCCCTGAGGGTTGTTCAGCAATTACAGAGATAAGGAAAAAAAAAGCGTTGTGAACTTTGCAAACAAAATTGAAAATTTTATATTTAAGGTGTTATTCAACCAGGAGGCAATGTAGGTCAATGAGCAGAAAGGTTGATAGCACTTAGTGACAGCTAGGAAATGGACAACAGGGTTTTGGATAATCACAAGTTTAAAAACAGTGGAATGTGCCAGACTGACTGAGGGTGCATTAGAACAATCAAATCCAGAGGTGACTGAAACATAGATGAGGTTTTTCAATGGCGGATAAATTGAGGCAGAGTCAGAATTGATCAACATTACAGAGTTGGAAATCGGAAGTATTAATGAGGGAAAGATTATAAGGCTGGAAGTTTAAATCAGGGTCAAATATAACACCAGTCTGGTTCCACTTTAGATAGATGCTAGGCAGGAAACAGGCATCTATGGAATGGAATTTATGGCAGGAGCCTTAAGCATTAGCTTCATTTTCCCCATAGTTAGTTGGGGAAAGCTTTTTTTTTCTCACCCAGTATGGTAAGCCCGACAAGCAGCCTGACAACTTAGAGGCAGTGGATGGGTTGGCAGAGGTAATGGTGAGGTACTGTTGGCAGTCATTAGTGAACATATGGAAATTGACACAGTGTTTTTGGATGATGTAACTGAGGGGCAACACTACAGATAAGGTAGAGGGGAGGGATACTTCCTTGGATCAGTATAGGATAAACATAGCAGGAGGTGTGGTCAATGATAGTGCGGAGACAACAATCTACGATGACAAAATATCAATTATTGCATCTTTTATAAATGGTCCTGAATAAATTTAAGGAGGATTTAGACAGATTTTTAAATAGTAGTGGGTTAAGGAATTATAGACAGAGGCAGAAAAGTGGAGTTGAGGCCGAGATGAGATCAGCCATGAACATATTGAATGGTGGAGTAGGCTCAAGTAGCTGAATTGCCTATTCCTGCCCCTAGTTCTTATGTTCTGATCTTTCTATTAAGGTATATGGGCCAAAGACAAGCAAGTGGGATTAGTTCAGTTTAGGTTACCTGGTCGACATGGATGAGGGGACCGAAGGGTCTGTTTCTGTCCTGTATGACTCTATGACTGTATAAAAATCCTGCTCCTACCTAATGTGAAAAGCCATTGGTTTAAAATAAATTTGTAAACCCTTTGAAGTGACATAGGTATTGGTAATTAAATGGTAACTATAAAATAGTAACTATACTTTACGTACACATTACAATTGGAGGGGCTTTAGTAACTAAAATAAATTTATTAATACTTGAACCAACATCGTGTTTTTAACATTCTCAAGTCTTTCCAGCATTGTTGATTCTTTCTTTGAATTGCTTAAATTATTATCTTGGCATATATGAAAGGATACATAGTATACTATCCTAGTGTTTGATTTCAGGCTAATCTTACTGTTTTACCAAATAATAATTGACATGGTTAAAAATAATCTGAGGTACACCCAGTATCAGTCTCATTGCTGCAGAATGATGGCATCCATTGTTATTGCAGATATTCTTCACTACTGAAATATAGAGTGGTCAATAACATTTAGTTTAGATTCAATAACTACCATTTGGCAGGATCTTAGTAATTGTATTACCTGTGCAGTCATGGAATCAATATCCCCACCATTCTACTGCCAAAATATGCAAATATGTCATATTGGCAGCAACCAAATTATTGCATCATTTGAATAAAGGCAAAATACTGTGAATGCTAGAAATCTGAAACAAATAGTAAAATTACCGGGGAAACTCAGCAAATTTGGTAGCATCTGTGTAGAGAGAACACCATTCCAATTTTGAAGAAGAGTCAGAACAGATTTGAAATGTTAGCGCTGTTTCTCTCTCCACAGATATTGTCAAAGCTGCTGAGTTACTCCAGTATTCCCTGTGCTTGCTATTGCGTAATTTACTTCCCTTCTTCGAAGAGGTAGCAGGATGAAATATAGCACGCTTCTATCGCAACATTTCTTCAGTCTTTTCTGTTTCTCAGGTCTGGTTTGAGTAAGAGCCTTCCTAGGCCATCTCTGTCTTTCTTCTTCCAATCTAGATATTGAGGTTGGGAGCAGGTGATGACTTAAGCATCCCTGCTGGGGCTCAGGTAAGTGTTCATGTTTCTCCATTCATTAATTAAAGTTGCAAGAAGATATCAATCTGGCCTGTTCAGACCTCGATCCTCTTTCCCGCTCTTCCTGTTACCTAATGATAATGTCAATGTGGCTTCCTGCTCTGACCAGTCATCAGAACTCAAAAGTGCAATTGTAAGGAATTAACTATCAGCTTCAGTTGAGTATTTTAGAAATGGGAACTGTCAGATTCCAACAGCTGAGAGTAAATGCTCAGACAATTTGAACTGACCATTCATTCTTCTGGCAGCTGGGTGAGGGTTAAAATTGCTCCCAAAGTTTCAGTAAAATTTCAACACTCGAAGTCTAGTTGCAATGTTCAAGTGCTGTCTTTATTAAGCATGCAGGGAGCCATCACTGGACATTCCAGGTGCTTCTCCACTGAGGTTCAAATGAGCATAGTTTATGTATGTTTTCATTATCAACTACAAGTTAACGTATTAAGTAGATGAAGGCCACAACACAAATGGCTCTGGTGGGAAATAATTATGTTCCTGTGTAGTCAATTGCATTGCAGGGTTTTGGTGTTGTTCTTTTTGGAGACAGTAAAGAATATGTGTATATCCTGCATAAAAGCTTCACAGGGTAAACCACTGACAATGGCCTTCCCCATTTCTTAATTAGGTTATCTTGTGCATTGTTTTTGTGTCTTCCATTTCCTAATGGAGTCACCCTGCACCGTTGTCTGTTTGTGTATGCTCTGGCACCTTAGCTGCTGGTCCTGGCTGGCTCTCCAAATCCACATTTTGTCCTTTCAATGTTTCTTTCAAAGATGATAGTTTATAAAAGGTACTTTGGTTTGAAGGGAAGAATGTCTTGACATTATAGATATGCTCAAAGGGTTTACACTATATAAATTAGTCCATAGATAGCACCCACTATACAAGCTTAGCTCCATTAGAGCTGCCTCCTTTCTGCAAACTGTGTTGCTGGAAAAACGCAGCAGGTCAGGCAGCATCCAAGGAGCAGGAGAATCGACGTTTCGGGCATAGGCCCTTCTTCAGGATTCCTGCCTGAAACGTCGATTCTCCTGCTCCTTGGATGCTGCCTGACCTGCTGCGCTTTTCCAGCAACACAGTTTTCAACTCTGATCTCCAGCATCTGCAGTCCTCACTTTCTCCTTTCTGCAAACACCTCAAACAGCAGATAGACCAAATGTTTACATTTTATCTATTCTCACCATTTTTAATGATTGGTACACCTGATTTCTGCTACTGTTTTTAACCTCTGCGACAATCATATAATAGTGGAGACTTTGTGGAGACTTTGTTGCATCATTTTGATTATTTTTAATAGCTCACGTTATTTTCTTGCATTTGAATCCTGTTTGTAGTTTTGGCATACAAATAAAATTAAGAAATTGAGATCTGTCATATTGAACCATCCCTATATGAAACCACAGGTTCCAACATGCCAATTGAGGACAGCAGCTTGAGAGCAGGAGGAGAAATTGTTTGTCAAGAGCAAAGTGCCACCAACAGCTTCGCGACTCTTGGACACCAATAGCATATGTTTAACACCAATTGTGCTGACACACTGGCTGAAAAGTCTGCAGTGCACCCCCAACACCTTTAGGAGTAGCCTTGATATATATGTGGTACTGTGAAGGAAGGAGTAATTTGACAGTTAAGCAATATTGCCAGGTAAAAAGAATAGGCTGCTGACCACAACAAGGCTATGTGTACATAAGTAAAGGCTGCTGATGCCATGCTGACAGCTGGGACAGCTGTCTTCTCTGTTGAGGGGAGGACTTGGACAGTATCAATGTTAAGTCTGCCCCCAGCTGAGCCTTATCCCTTTGTACTTCATGATTCCTGGAGAGAGGGCAAAGGTTCAAGGTGCAATATCAGGCTAAAATATTTACAGATCAACAAGGAACAATGGAAATGAAGTGGCTCAAATATTTGTCAATTATTAGCAACAGGGGCAACATGTTGAATTGGTGCAGAATGTTGGCTTACATCTAAAGGACAGAACATCATCAATCACAATATTCAGTTGTGGAGGCAACCCGTGGAAGGGGAAAACACTGAGAGGCTGCTGGAACAGAGAGTGAGAATCTCTGCCCCTCTCTCTCACACGCTGAATGGAAAGAGGGGTGGAGTTGGGGGTTTGCAGATAGTGGTAATCGAGAGAAATCTTTCTGTCCCAGTGTGCTCTGGCATTGTTAGGGATTGATTGTTAGTTACCAATCAGCATTTCGTCCAACTCACAGTGAGCAACACCACAGAAGTTCAATGAGTATTTACTTTGATTACCAAAACACACTCATTCAAATTGCTTCTAACTCTGGGATTGTCAGTTTGGAATGTGTCATGAGGAAGCAGTTGGAGCTCATGGAACCATGGAAGATTAAACCTGATAGGCATTCTCTAACGTAAATGCTTTCTTGTTTGCATATCTTTATTAGCATGAAGATGGACTGCCAGCTGAAATTAAAGGTCACCTTCTTGTTTCTCTTGGGCTGTGACTTCATTAAAAAAAATGTTATGATTTGATTTCTCAAACACTCTTGAGAAGTTACTGATTTTTTCTGATTGCCCTTGACACTCCACTTATACATAATATCAGAAGACACGTTGGTCTAATTCAATTAGGATCAGCTTTTTTTCTCTCGTTCTTGCTTGATCTGATTGACAGGATCCTTTCAAGATTCCTACCGGAAACGAATGAAAACCAAATAAAATGCTCTGAAGCCACTGCACCTGAAATGTTCATCGCAGTCCACATACTTGTTTGTACAGACAGCCAGGGATCAGTCCACAGATCAAAACAAAAACGGCAAACTTTAAGAGACAGAAAGCAAGCTGCATTTTTAACAGCTGAACACTGCTTGCAAGTATCATCATCATTCTCCCAACTAACCACATGATGGCAGCAAAAAGTTAGAAGTGAGCTTCATCTGTTCCTGAGTTGGAGAGAATGGAGTTGTATTGTTTTCAGTAAAAAAAATCACTATACACGAAAGCTTCTTGAAAATTGCTTAACATGAACATTTACACGGAACAAATGCATAAAGAATATTTAATGGGAGTTATAGGTTAGTGTGAATATTTCCATCTTGTTTAAGATTATGATAATAATACTATTTCTTGTTTCAATTTCCCATGGTCTTTCCACAAAGGTTTAACGTTTCCTTGCAGTTTCCTTTATTCCTAAGTGGTGGGTGAGCCAATCAATGCACTTCTTGACTAACCAACAGAGTATTCTGCAATTAGCGGACGTCTGCAGACTGTGGAACTTCCTGTCTTCAAGGTAAAGCGTGCTACTTACTGCAGGCAGTGGCCAGTACAAAATGTTTTGCCCAATTTTAAATGCGTGCACCTCCCATCCTTAGACTGAGCTGTTCTGCAGGTGATGTTTCCCAGGCCTCTGCCGATGCTGGTTCTGAGCCAACTGTTCAGAGACCTTAGGCCCAGGTGATTTACTTCTCTCCCTCTGGACTGGTTCTCTCTCCCAAGAGCGTAGCTGAGATCAGGAACTCAATGTCTGGAGAATAGCATTGTTAACCAACATCATGACAGATCATCATATTCTCAAATAGTATCATCACCCACACTTTGATGTTCTTTCTAACTTTTCTTTGTTGCACTCTGCCTGCATGTTGCACTGTACAGTATGTTTTTGCTGGGTATCCATACATCTTACGCCTTTATCAGGAGTCTTCAGCTCCAGGTCTACTGTAGCCAGCATCTGGTCAAGGATCACTGTTGTCTTACCTAAACCTCCAGCAGACCCCTCTGCGCTGCTTGTCTGTCTATGCAGTATTGTGAGCCTTGAAAAGTGTTTGTGAAGTTCAGTCTTCTGGCATGAATTTCCAATGAGTTTATAATTGGGAAATTCCACACAAAGTTACACCAATTCATGTGCCAATAATGATTTTTGCCTAAATTTCCCCCTTCTCATTAGCATACGCTGGAAGATAAAATTTGGTATTCAGTGATGGCATTCAATACAGACAATTGGGGCTGAAGGAAAATGCAGAAATCAGGCGATATATTCCTTCTTTAAGTATGAAAATTAAAGTTTCAAGCCAGCTAACCATCATTCATGCACATTAAGCACAGCATGTTCAAGAACATGCAATCATCGAAGCTTCTAACACTTTAATGTGGTTCATTTTGAAGCCTTGAAAAAAACATTCAAAGAAATAGAAAATGCAGTGCAGGTCTCAGTGAGAAAATTTTAAAACAACATTTTTAAAAGATCATAATATGACATCAGAAAAATCATTTTGTTTCCTGCTGTGTCTAAAATTCTGGATGTAATTTTACATCTGTTTTGAAGCTGTGTAATTGCAGGAAATTGACGCCTTTGCCTCTTTAGCTCTGGAGTACAGTCATGAGTTCAGAGCATTCAGGCGTTGTGATCAATAGACACGCACAGCAGATCAAGGAAATTTGGGTGCTGCATTCTTACCTGCATCACACAAGGGCCAAGTTTCCTTGATCATTTGTTTACCCGAGTATTTGTTTTATATTCATACATCTTTCTTTGAGGGAGAAATGCACAGGAAATTTCACATGATTGAGGTTGTATTTTTTATTAGCATCAAAACCTCATTGAAAGGCAATGACATGTATCTCTCACGTATACTATAAAGTATATTTCAAAGCTTTCCGGATGATTTTGATACTATTCCAACAGTCTGAGACCAGGGTAAAATTTACTTTGAGCCTCTCATGTTCTGCGGCTGTATTTTGGCCAAACTCCCACTTACACATGCAAACCAGGTTTCTGCTTAATTTCTGCTGAAGGTATGCAGCTGAAGCAGAAGAAACCCCAAGGAGATTCACTCCCTCTTCCTCAAATTGATCAAACAGCCTTTGCATTATTTGAGCTGTATCAGACGGAGTTAGCTTACTCCACTGTTCCCAAATCATATTCTCCCTGAGTAAACCTAAGTATCTTGGAACTGACTGTGAAGAAGGGGTGCCAAGTATTTTTTACATGAATAAAACTGCAGCTGATGCAAGCCTAACTGATACTTACATTGGGCATTTAAGGCCCACAACAAATATTCTTAGGTTGGGTAGCTTGGACCAGATGCAAATTAAACCTCCATCTGTCCTAATCTCAACCTTATAAGAGCAGTCCTTACTGTACCAGTAAAAACATTGTGACTTTTTTCCATGCAAGGGCAAATTTTATGACATGTTCTGCTGAATTGTGACTTGTTGTCTAATATGGATTCACACACCTTAGGAACTGGATTGCAAAAGGCCCACTCAATTTAGCACTTTAGAAAATCAGAAGTTCCTGATAGCTAGCTCAATTCACTTGACCCATCTCCCCAAACCTGTGGGCAAGTTCTTTGCCTCTGTTGCTTTGTTCCCATGACAGTCTGGTTTGGTTGCGAGTTGGTCTCACAATATGGCTCTTGCCTTATCTGAACCTCAACTGGTGTCTCAAAATATTTATCCTGAAGATGAAAGCCCTTTAAAAATGGCATGTCTGATATCAATGTTTTCCACTGTGTGCTCTTGTTTGCAACACATGCCGATGTATCCTTTATCTTCTTCACTGAATCCTCAGCGGAAAATTCACAGGCAGTAGTTCCATGGAAAACAGTGAGAATTGCATGAGAATTCTATTCTTTACTTTTTTTCCCCCTCTGTCAACGCTGTTCTAAATGGGTCTGCAAGAGTATTAGTTCTTTTTTGGAAATGTGTCCATGCGATGGACAATGCCTTGTGTTATCTGTCCAAAGTGACCTTTGATAATGCGTGAACTTTGGCACTGATTGTTGTCTGACTACTTTAACATGGAATAAAAGCCATTTCAAATGGCAACCATATTGCTGTGAGCTTTTTTATTCATGCGTGGGCTGAGGGCATATGCTCGCTAGGCGAGCATTTATTGTCTATCCCTAATTGCCCAGAGGACATTTAAGAGTCAAACACATTGCTACGGGTCAGGAGCCACATGTAAGTGAAACCAGGCAAGGGTGGCAGATTTCCTTTCCCAGGGTGGACCATTCAGTAAGCTAGATGGGTCTTTACAATAATTCATGACTGAAGATTACTGAAGATAGTTCTCAATTCCAGCTTAACAGCCTGGACTTCTGGATCCATTGAAATTACCACAATGTCATCACCTCCTCCTCCAGGTCCGTGACTGTGGCACAGAAATTCCAGTCAATTGTTTTCTGCCAAGTAAATGTGACAATGGTAACTTTCTTCAGCCCATTCCAGTTGAAATAAGCAAAACCGACACAGACCCTATCCATCTAGCTCAGCCCATTACTCAGTAAAGTTAATAAATCACTGGGAAATCACTTCCTGTGAGTCATTACAGGCATGCAAATTACTTGGGTGAGATCCGCTGTCAAATATAATGAGTTACCACTTCTCCTTTAAAAGAGAAAAAAAATTCCTGGGATAGTCCCTGAGAACGCAGTCTGTTGTGCAGAACTGAAACCTACAAATATTATGCATTTCTGTTTATCTATGAAACCCATTTAGAACTAAGAAGACACAAAAGCAAAATACTGAGAATGTTGCAAATCTGAAGTAAAAGCTTAAAGGAGTGCAAACAAACAATGGATCTGACAACCCTGTAGGAGAGAGAAACAGAGTTAGCATTTCAGATTGATGACCTTTCACATACTGAAATTGTAACATTGTTTTTCTGTCTCCATAGATACTATACTCTCTTCTACCCTCTTCCATCAGGCAGAAGATAAAAAAGATTGAATACACATATGAACAGATTCAAGCTTCTTCCCCACTGTTATCAGTCTTTTGAATAGACCTCACAAACATTAATTTCGATCTCTCTCTCTCTCTGCATTTTTACAGCGGCTGTGATACTGTATTCTGCACTCTGTTCTGATGCACTTTCTATGGTATGATCAGCCTGTAGAGCATGCAAAACAGCACTTCTCACTGTATTTCGGTACGTGTGACAATGATAAATCAAATCAAAAAACTTGCTCAGTAAAACCAAGATGAGCACTGATGTGATTATTTGATAGTGATCTTTGAATTCAGCTAGTCGTCATAGTGAGGATTTGTTGCACCAATATTTGGGCAGGACATCACCTGTTATCATAGCTAGGCCTCTGGAAAAACCCATGGCTATAATTGTTTATCAATATATTATAGTGAGTTTTATGTGAGAAGTGTGTGCCAAGTTCAATCAAGGATGGAATTTTCTGAGAACGTAATTGGGAAGTTTTGAAATTATTTGGTTCCCTCAGTTGGATTATGTATGTTATTGGGAGAGATGGCAGTTTAGTGACATTGTTGGTAAACTTCTAATTCAGAGCTCCCAGATTAATGCTCTGGAGGCATAGGTTCAGATCTCACCATGACAGATAGTGGAATTTGTATTCAATAAGAAATGAAACTTTAAAAAAAGCTTATCTAATTGTGACCATGTAATATGTCATTGTCATAAAGAGCCCCGTCTAGTGTACTAATGGCTTTTGGGAAGGAAATCTGCCATACTCACTTGGTCTGGCTGGAATGTGACCCACAGAAATGTGGTTAATAGCCTGAGACAGTCAACCAGCTCAAGGGCATTTTGAAATGGATAAAAAATGCTGGTCTTGTCAGTGATGTCCACGTGCTATGTAAGAATTTTTTAAAAATTCCGATTATAATTTATTTAGTTTGTAGTTTGGTAATTAGAGTGGATTATGCATTTTAAAATTCAAAATGAAGTTGGCATCCTTCCATTCTGGACCACAGGTTCTTATGTAAGCACATTTAAGAACTGTGTTTGGATCCACATATTGATCATGTAAATCTCCTCACTATCCAAAGGATGTTATTGAGGAGCATAACCAAGTTCTCCAAACTGAATTCAAACCTACTATTTCACTTCTAGGCAGGATATTGTCATGAAAACAGAATGTGCTGGAGAAACTCAGCAGGTCTGAAAGCATCAGTGAAGAGAGAAACAGATTTAATATTTTGGGTCTAATGACAATTGTTTGGAATAGTCCAAATGTTAAATCTGTTTCTCTCTCCACAGATGCTGCCTGACCTGCTGAATTTCTCCAGCACTTCCTGGTTTTCTTTCAGATCTCTGGCATCCAGAGTATCTTACTTTTATTAGGGTATTGTCATAGTTTGATATGGTTCCCTCAAAATCAAAACATGTTCCCTGTTCTAAATCTATTGCCCTAAAATGTGTTAAAATATTATTCCTGGAACTGAGTCTGAGACTGGAGGAGAATTATATTGTCATGTAGGCCTGAACTGCCCTTTAGCAGCACGGGTACTGCCTTGCTTTAGATTTTGGAACCAAAGTGGAAGTAGTTATCTATCACTGATATTGACAAAATATGCTAATTATGGTCAAATGATCAGAAGTAAATATATAAAAAGGAATTTAAAAGTCATTGCTTTTTATAGTTATTGCAATTATTATTTTTCAAGGTTAAGAATTAAGGATTCTGGCTTGATATTTGTTATCTGCAATCCAGATGAAATTTAAAATGATTTGAGAATCGGTACCACCTCTCCAATTTTCCCGCTCGGGTTCACTGGGGACACGATTTCAGTTGATGACACCAGCTTTCAATTCCAGATTTATTTATGAGGTTAAAAGTCTGCCAGCTTCCACACTTGAATCCATGACGCCAGGAGATTAACCCACCTGACACTACTAGTCCATTTGCACTAGCTGTTTGCTACAATCTTCTCCGCACTTACCCGAGTGGGAAGTGGAGGAGACTTTGGGATTGAGTGCGGAGTGGAACAAGATGTTTCAGAAATATCTTTTTCCGGAAAGGGTAAGGGAACACATCAGGTTTATTTGTGTTTTAAGGAGGTTCTGCTACCTGTATATTGAGATGTCAATCTAGAGTATCTGGGCTATGTAGGCCTAGATATTAACTGTCCCTAAGACTGTTTGTTCCTTATCATTATGTAAGGGTCTTTAATTCCTTATGTACTGTAACACTTACATCTGTACATGGTAGGTTCTCAAATACAGCCATCTACTGCACTAAGATTTCTCTCTTTACTTGCTTGTTCTAGACCGGTATCTTCTGTCTTACTGATGTCAGAGTCATGTCACCACGATTTACATGAATCTCATTCTGTGACAATATCTTAGGTGGTAGAAATGGCAGAGGATGATCCATCTAGTGTTGTGGGTACAGTCCTGAGAGATATGCGGTTGTCACTAATGTTGGGAGTAACTTGATAGATTGGATTGAGGGTGGAAGTGAAAGACAAGGGGAATCCTGTCATGAAACTGGAAGTGAGAGTGAAGGGTGAGAGCACACATTCAGGAAATGGAACACAGTCAAGGAACCAATAAACTATAATGGTGATGATTTCCCAATTGAGAGGAAAAGAAGACCTATCAGGAGCATTGATATGGATATTATCACAACAAATATGACAGAAACAAACTCTGGAAGAATGGAATAGAGTCATTGCAGGAAGCAGAATTGGAAGAAGTGTAATCAAGTTCGATGTGCAAGTAAATTGGTTTATAGTGAATATTTGTTGATAACTTATCTCCAGAATTTGAGATGGAGATATTATGGAATTAGTGGAAGGGAAGAGTTGCAACTGGACCATTTGACTAGGTGAGGGAAGGATAGATGTTTGTCAGCAAACAGGATGAAAGTTTCTGGTTTGAAATGGTGATGTCTGTCATGGTCCGGGGAAGAAGGAAGGTTTCAGTGATTTGACAGTTTCTGATAAGTGGCAGTCAGTGTGCAAAACAACAGCGTCATCTTTGTCTACTGGCAGTTTATGGAACATCAAGTACACAACAGGCATGAGCTGAAACACGAGGATGTAAAGGCCTGAAAATATGTATAGAGGGTATCTTTTCAGACATTGACTCTCATTATATTATTTCAGTGGAAAAGCTGGTGATCACATTAGTCGAACTGAGAATCCTGTTTTGGAACAGACTCATGGCCTAATTCAAAATCAAAATACTGCAAATGCTAGAAATCAGAAATAAGAACAGAAATGTTGGAAAAGCTCAGCAGATCAGCAGCATCTGGAAAGAAATGGAGTTAAGTTTCAAGTCAGTGACCTCTCCTGAAAACTGAAGAAAGAAATGTAAAAGGTTTTAAGACAGTGAAGGTGGTTGGATGGAGGTGGGATAGGGGAGGGGATGGTCCTGGTTGGCAGGAAGAACAAAGGGGAAGGTCTGTGATAGGGTAGACCACAGGGTGAAAGAAGAAACATAAGATTTCATAATGCAACATTCAAAGCGAGTGGTAGGAATAAAGGTGAAGATACAAAGGTTGTGTCCAAATGAGGCTACATAATGAAAAAAATCTGAAATAAGACATTGAAGGAAAACAAAGAACAGCATCAAGCCAAAGAACAAAAAAAGAAAAAAAAAAGAATAAAAGAGATTCAGAGGTTATGACGTAAAGTTGTTGAACTCAGGTTTGAGTTCAGAAGGCTGTAAATTCTTAAGTTTACCAATGATTTAATAAATGTCATTGTGTTAGATATTCTATTCATGGTCAATCGTTTTCATACAAACGCATTGCTGAATTTTGTTAGTTTATGTACACATCTCCAAAATTCAAATTATTTTTGAAAATGCTACCAATTTATAACTTGAATACTGCCTTTCAGCAGTTGCTAATGAAATGATTTCTTGTGAGGTCAGTTTTTCACCAATCAATTTAATTTGTTGTGTAGGCTGAATTTGACATTTTGCAATGCAGTAAGGGAGGCAGAACCACTTGTTTCTGTCCCTGCCATGACAGCTTGTCATCTATACAGTCACTCACTCTCCCAGTCTCAAAGACCAGGGAAGAAGGTAGTGTAGTGTTAACATCACTAGACTAGTAATCCAGAGACCCCCATTAATGCTGTGGGGACTTGGATTCAAATCTAACGATGGAAGTGATGGCAAGCACATTTAATGATATTAATAAATCCTTGTGCATATTTAAGGCGGAAGTAGATTGTTGATCAGTAGTGGAATTTGTGGTTATGGGGAAAATGCAGGAAAGTTGATGTGGGGAATGTTGGATCAGCTGTGATCCTACTGAATAGCGGAGCTCTTGAGGAGTTGATGGGCCTGTTCCTGTTGCCATTTCTTATTGAATTGAAACCGCACATAAGTAAAGAGGAACCCCAAACTTTTCTGAGTACATCAATAGGGGGTTTAGGACCTGTAGGGACGTTTCCAGGAATGAGAAACTTCAGGTATAAGGTTAGATCGGAGAGGTTAAAACTGTTCTCCTTGTTGGGGGAAAAAAAGCTAAGAGATTTGAATAGGTTTCAAAATCGTAAGGAGGCTGGATAGAGTAGATTAGGAGAAACAGTTCTGGCTCATAAAGTTTTATGAATGAGAGGGCACAGATTGAAAGTGTTGTACAAAAGTAGCAAATGTGACATCAGAAAAGCCTTTTTCACACAGTGAGTGGTCTGCGTGTCTGGCTGAGACATGAAGGTAGTCAATTGAGGCATTCATGAGGGCATTGGAAAATTGTTTGAGTAGAAGCAATATGCAAGTCTATGGGGGGAAAAGGTAGGCAAATAGCACCAATTCAAAATGCTTTTAAAGACCTGGTGCAGACTCAATGGACTGAATGGCCTGCCCCTGAAACAACAATTCTTTGATTCTGTGTGATTGTTCAAGGACATTTAATTCTGGGTATAGTTCCATTAAAAAGATGCATCTTCTCTCCTTCCCCTAGCTCTACTGTGATCCATTTGACTTATATGGAAGGCACTGTGCTACTAATTTCTGCTGTACTTGAGATAGGAAGATCGCAGAAAAATTGAGTGATAATGCCAAGTCGGGAATACAGGTCTTTCTGGTATTATGTGCATTTCATCAACGCGAATTGGGCTATAACATGACTGACGAAATGTGGATGCTGTTTAGATATCGTTAACTTTCTGCTGAATGGTATATCAATTTTCTATAGCGATCATCTACAGTGTGAATTTCTATAGCACGGGGTTGTAGAGGAACACAACTGTTGTGTTATAGCAGAACAACCTGTATCAATGTATGCAACATTGCTGCTGGCCAGAATTTTCAGGCTTTTGTTTTTGTTATAGGCTTAAGATAGCTTTTAAAAGCGAACATGTAGATGCTGCCATCTTCCCCAGCAGAATCTAATGCTACATTTAACTATGGTCTCGGTCACCAGTCACTCTGGCGTCGCATCATAGTTGACTTAAAATTCTCCCAATGTTTTCACAGCTGTCACCCAAAAAATGTAGTGTGCCATGAAAGTTAGATTGTTAACAGAGGTTTATAGCTTGTTAATTAGTGATTTCAAAATGGCAGATAGGTTGCCAATTTCCACGTCTGCTCACCTGCAATATTGGATACTGATGTGATGACTTTGCATTGGCAAATTGGCGTCAATTTTGCCACTGTTGAACTCTGTGGTGGTATATGATAGTGGTGGTTGGGTGGGCTTGGGAGTGTGGAGATGGGGTGGGAGGAGGGTTTTACCAGGTCGAGTTTGTGGACATAAATTCTAGCCCCAGTTGACAGTCTAATGGGTGTTCATTATTGAATACTGAGGAAAAAATAACACCGCTTTTATAAAAAGTCTCAAAGTGCTTCAGGACAATCTAAAGAGCTATAACAGAAATTAAAAGTGTTAGAATTACCTTAATAGCCAGTTACTGATGCTACTTTCATAGCCTGTATCAAAGATAGTATCTGAAGATATAAGAGTCTCTGTTGCAATTCAGCATATTTTCCAACTTCTAATATTCATTCACAGGATGAGGATGTCACTAGGTATTGCCCATTCCTAATTGATCAGAGGGCAGTTAAGTCAACCACCATTGCTGTGGGTCTCGAGTCATATGTAGATCATTCAGGTGAGGATGGCAGATTTCCTTCCCTAAAGGGCATTAGTGAATAAGATGAGTTTTTACTGACATCCTTTAGACTCTTAATTCCAGATTTTTATAAAAAAAAAATTGAGTTCAAATTCCACCACCTGCTGTGGCAGGATTCAAACCCAGGCCCATTATCTGGGTCTCTGGGTTAACAGTTCTGTGATAATACCAATAGGCCATTGCTGCCCCTTAACTATATCAGCATGTTCATCTGAATGTTTTGAAAGGGGGGTATTGTTGCAACATAGGGAAACTTCATACAAATGCATGACCATATAGCTGTCTTTTAAAACTCAGCAGTATATTGGCACTTTTCAGCAAGTTCCTGCCTATTTTTGAACTACCAAAACTCATTTACATTATATTTAACACTTGTCATCTCTGCAATTACATTTTGGGGCATTCTGGCATTATGAAGATCATTATCTTAATGTGAGCTTGTGCTTTATTTATCAATCAAAATGAACAGACCAACAATTCAGATGTGGTTCAAAACAAATTCAACTGTAAGCACTACTTATTATTTTTTACATTTAAGACTGCATGGTGCAGAATTAGGAAGCATGTTAACAGTTTTGACATAACAGTAGACTTTTATACCCCGGCATAAGGTTATGGCAAAGTCAGGTCTATGATTCTGGAGCAGAAACTGAGAAACATCTGTTGTCTGACTAACAACATGTTCACTCTACCAGCACTGTCACATTGTCACCTATATATCCTTAAGCAGCCAACATCTGTCTCTAATTGTAATTCATGCAAGATGTGGCACTATCTATGTTTCCTGACCTATAAAAACAAAAAAGGTTGCTTTGCACATTCATTGTGACTCTGCTTAATACACCAGATTGGATTTTATTATTGCCCTCAACAGTGCACTGCAAATAAAGACAGTGAAACGTAAATGGAAAACATTCGCATCATAATGGGGGCATGATTAGTACAAATTTTTGAACGATTCCTTTCTCTAAATAGCTTAGATAATGGAGTTCTGGAACTCACTGTGAAATTAGCTAATGTAACTTCTAAAATCATTCCAAAAGTGAAGAATAGATGCTGGGAATATTTTGCCTCCACCTTATTCTAAGATGAAAACTTAGCTCTAAAAGTTAATGCCTTGTTTTAGAGGAGAATTCTATACTAGCATTTTTTGTTGTTGTTATTGTCGTTTTCCACCTCATTTATTGTCAATGGTGTTTTAATTAAGGAAGTAGTAATTTATGAATAAATAAAGACTTTCTCAGCAAGTTCATTCCCATTGTTACTCATGGTCTTGGTTTAATTTTATTCCTCAAAACCCACTTTGGTTTAAGTAAAATACAATTTGTTTACTGGTATCAAACGCTTTCACAAAATTATGTTTTGATTTTCAAATTCATATTTAAACTAAACAAATAACATTATTTACTTTCTGGACATAAATAAATGGAACAAGAGATTGTCCTTGGATACTTTGACTCTGGGTTTAGCTGGAAGAGTTTGAATTGTGTGAAACCAAAGGCATTTTGCACTCCTTTTTAGCTTTTTGGAAATAATGATCAACTCATTGAGAATTCAAAAACATTTCTGTCCCTCTACATTCTCTATTTTATGTTGACATTAACACTAATAGCCATGTGCTGTTAAATACCTTAAAATATAACACCCATATTATTTATGGATCCATGATAATGCAAAAACATGCTTTGCGATGACTGCCGCATTGAAATGGTAACTTCTGAAAATGACATGGTCATTGTGTGAATTACTCATGCCTGCAGATAGCACATCACCTTTGCTCTGCCTAATCATCTGAATTATTTCATGTCAGGCCAACGCTAATGTCGCTGATGATTGGTTGAAGGTACCAGCAGACAATACAACATCATGAGTGGTTAGCACCACTTGGAGCTAGCCTACACTGTTTAAAGCCAGCCTACTCCTTGAAAATGGGAGGTGTTTTGTAGCTGGATCAGGTGTTGATGGTCAAGTAGAATGTAACTCTGACCCTGGGCAACCGTGAATAATGGCATAATAATAAGGGGAAGCCTGGCAGGCTTTCCAACACACTGCTATGGGTCTTTGTGGAGGAGAGGGAAAGGAGGAGAGATTTCCTGACCACATGGGGGTGGGGACAGGAGACCCTTCAGAAACATGTTCAGTAGACAGTGAAAGGAACAAGCTGTACTGTCAGTGTTGGGAATCTAATTGTGAGGAGCTGAGTGCAGGATCACAAGAGCTTCAGAGGCTTACATGAATTGTTAGGGTCAGTAAATTAATATTCTAATGACATATTCTGCCAACTGTGCTGATAATCTGAGTCGCTGTTGTAATCCTGATACCCAAAAAAGCTTACCTCCCAACAATTTTCCACATTCTAGTCGACAAGAATCTGCAACATGTTGCCAAGATCTGCAGATTTAATTCAGAAGCAGCTATTTGCATAGAAATCCATTGCAACAGTCACCTGCATAGCCACTGACAATGTGGTCTTTGTTCTGCTCTGAAGTTTCAGTTGTAGCACAACAAGGGCCAGATTTCAGTGCAAACACCCTCACTGAAGTGCAGACATCTCAGAGATTATTTCTAGCTGAAGTCAAGTAGAAAAATTTGTCCTGACCACTCTGGGCTGATATGATTTCAATACTTGATAAGATGGACACCTGGATTGTAAGGACTGCAATGGTTCAAGAAGACAGCTCACCTCTACCTTCTCAAAGGCAACTCAGAATGGGCAATAAATACTGGCCAGTCAGCAATGCCCACATTCCATGAATGAATTTTAAACAATGAGCCCTCTTCCCCTTTTTTCTCCTCCCTCTTCAAGCAGCTTGTCCTATGCTGTATGACCTCAGTTGATTTTTCAAGTCATGTTGTATCACAAGAGGAATGACTAGTACAGCACCTACATCTATGCTTAGTCTATAAGCCTACAAGTCAGCATAACACCTTCAACTGCCTGACCACTCCCTGTAGGCTTTTGCAGTTTTAACTTTAGCTTTGGAAAGCAACAAACAAAGGTAAATCTGAAGTAACAGATAGAAGAAATCAAGCAGTAACTAATCTTTAAGTAATTGTTGATCCCATTAAATTTGACTGGTTAGGTGTTCCACTGGCTTCTGAACACATGCTCATTGTTCATGGTTAGGAGAGGACACTGACTGGAGCATTGGTTTCCAAAATAGCACTATTAGTGACAAATCAGTGGTTAGCGAGTTTTGAGAAGATTTATAGCTCAGGTTGAGGTTCTGGATGTAGGTTTGCTCACTGAGCTGGAAGGTTTGTTTTCAGATGTTGCGTCACCCTACTTGGTAACATCATCACTGAGCCTCCGGATGAAGCATTGTTAATTGATGCCATGGTTTGCCTGCTTTGCGTTATTCTGGTGAATGTTTACTGTGTGTGCCAAGACTGTCACCAACTTGGCATCTGGCACAATTTTCTGCACAATTGTGCACAAAGGCTGTAGCTGCCATTTTGCAATTCTATAGGCATTGTAGCACCTAAAGAAATTGATGCAAATAATTCCAATTTATTATCTGGTTTTTATTATTAGCTTCGAAATTAATGTTTATGGCCTTAGCACAGAGGCTCCTAATATGTTTGTTTGATATTTGCATGCCTGATACTTTAATTTTGGTGCCAATTTATTTAGAAGAGTATTGCCTCATAAATGTGTTGTTTTCATATGCTAATATTGGAGACAGTAAGCTACAGAGTATCTTAAATCACACTGAAGTTATGGACATAATAACAAGTTCCACACTGTGTTAAATTACATGATTACGGTTATCCTTTGGAAAATACAATAACAATCATACTTGTACTTGAAACAGAAATCAAGGACAGCTAAAAAGATTTCTTCCACAGAAAATACTGTTCTTTCACTCCCAGGTTATAGCTCACCAGTGGAAATCGAAATACAAGATCAGACTAGCTTATAAATATTTTATTTAGGTTAAGATGAGACCTCAAACACTCCAGAGTTAAGAAAGCTAAATAAAGGATGAGTGAAACCTTTAAGAATTATAATTGTAGCTATGAAGTGAACTGTCCAAGCCCTTTATAACAAGTCACATGCACTCCCTGTTCACTTCCATTTAAACAAGTGAGCTTAAAGAGGGCGTAGTATTTATCTGCATATGATTTTCCAAATTAAATTAATTATGAGAACTGCAACAATTGGAAATTAAATGGCAGATTTTGTTTGAGAATGATCGGACTTCAGCAACAGTCAGCACAAAGGGACATCTGTGGTGATGAAACCTTTTTCACTTGTTTATTTTGAGATAGCTGTTACCCTCTATTTGTAAGTACACTTTCCATCAGTTTGAAAATAATGATGTTAAAAGTCTAATCAAATCTTTCACTTCACATTTCCTTTTGTGACTTGTTGCTCTTTGTATTCCTTGCTTCTCAATCTGCTGTTTTTCTGTCAGTTAGTCTGCCCTCTCGGCTGTCAGTTTTGACGGATGTTTTTTAAAAAGGTCCTTGTGTATCAATTCTCCTCCCGTCTTCCATCGTCTTATTCAATAGATGTTCACAAGTCTGATTCAATTCTGGGGCAGCTGTTGCACTTTTTAAACCCTTGTGCTACTAAAGGAAACCTGGTCTTTAGACAATGTATTTAATATGCACAACATTCATTGAATACATATTTCCTTGCATGCCTTCCTTTGATGATAAAAGAGTGGATATGACCATTTAAAGTTTGTAGTATTCGCTATCAAAGAGTGTTTACTAGTTTTTTTTAAATCTCAGATGCTGTTGTACTTTATTATTTGTCTTACCATAGAGTGGACTCATTTTCAGCAATTCCGTGCTATTCCTTCATTCCTTGGCAGCGTAAAGTCCTGATTAATGGTGATCCTTCTGATATTATGAACGATGAAACAGCTTGTCCTCATTCTATATTGCCAATAGAATTCAAATCTCCAGAACCATTTTAGAATTGCACCTTGATTATTGTGGACCATTTCAGGCATTTTAAATTAAAGGCTTACCTATTATCTACATGTAGTGTAAAAACAATAAAATTGATTGTTTGTGTTTTAAAGTAACAGCCAATGGAAGTAATTTGATAAGCTCAGGATCTTCACCCTCAAAAAGTGATGTCTTATAAAGGGGTTATAGGTGAATATAAGACAGATAAAGTAAATACGGGATAAGCATTTTGGACAGTTCAAGTTGGGTTAACTAATAAGGGAATTAGTTCCACTATTGCAAAGAGCAAATTTGGAACAGATTTTCATGAGTATTTGTTTTTACAGGTTGGTCAACAGCTGGAATGGATCATTATAAAGTGAATTTGAGACCAAGAGGCTAGAATATTCTGAGCAACAGTTAGATGCAGTAACTGGAAAATGGGAGAACTGGTCTCCTCAAAGCATGAGATTGAGAGGGTGAAAGTTTTGTCCATCTAAACCTAAGTTATGAACATTTAACCAGAGTACCATCACAAGATGGTCATTTTTCCAATTGAATTGAACTGGTATAATAAGACAAGTCTTTGTTCAAACCACACAAAACATATTGAAATTATGACTTAAATGTAACAAGGATATATTAAAGAATAATCTTGGCTTTATTTAAATGGAGAAACCTAAAGTTAGTTACATATTCCATGTGCTTATAAATTTTATCAGTGGCTGTTTCTTTATGAGCATGTGGCTGCTTATTACACGTATAGACTTCATTTAATCAAATTAGGTATCCTTCTGCTGGTATTTAATCAAGGTGACCTGAAACTAAGGGCAGGTTTCATATTATACAACTGATGGCAAACAACTGACAAGAAGCTGGTCAGAATCGATGACAAAGGTTTTTACTGTGGCCCTCAGAGGCTTTGAGCTTGTCTCATCTTGAACCTTATGAGAGTTGAAGTTTAACCATGGCACCTGCAACTTAACAATGGACAAAATATTGAATACTTCTTGAAAATGGGCTCTTTCTGATGCAGGCAGCAAGAAACATTATGCTGTGTGTTCATTTATAAAATTGTCACATGCAGACAAGTCAAAGTGTGCTGTTGAGTGGCTGTACACTTGAGCAGGAGATATGAAATTGTGAGATGCTAGCATGGGTTCAAGAAATCAGTACCATTTAAAGCCAGCCTTCACCTTTAGAGACTCACTTTGACTGTAACGCATGCTGGAAGTCATTTTAAATGTGGGTCTTATCTGAGAAAGACTTTAAAGTCTTTAAAAGCAGAAAGCAGGCTTCAAGGTGCTACAGCGCAGCATTGGGAGACCTTGGAGCAGGATGTGATGAGGAAGAGAGATGTTCACCAATCACAGAGGATAGGATTGCACACACTACCAGAGAGAACAAACAATGAAAAGTTTATCACCCAAACACATAGCACTGATGGACGTGCTGGTCCCTTGCACGATGAGGTGATGCACAAACTTCAGTGAGCATTAATGAGCCAATAGAGGACAGGCACGGCAGGATGCCCTCAGTCAGAGGGAGGAGAGTGTTCACGATCATTGGAACTGCCACAACTCAGGCTGTGGCCAGCAACAAGGTTTGAACCATTTGCTGATGGTGATTGCTCATATCTAATCCTGTTTCTCACATCCCATCTCCTCCTCATCCCACAACCTCTCTTGATTTAAGAATTGCAAGTGATGTAAGCAATGGTGAAAATGCTGCCCTCATTACCAATTTACACTTATGTTTTTTTTCCCCTTCCCAAAGAGCTAGAATCTGACAAGGCTTTATTTCAGGGACAAGAAGTAGAAGAGGAAGAAGTAATTGATACTAATGAAACACAGTTATTCGATCTCACACTCGCAGTCCCCTTCTAAGTTTCTAACACTGTACTTTCAAGGGTAGCACACTGGCAGGATGTACATGTAGTGAAACCCTGGTCAAAAGTAGCCTGCAGCATCTGCAGAAAGAGGGAGAGGGTAAATCTATGCCACCTAAAGGCAGGACAAGGTTGCAAGTATGTTCTGTGCAGAGGATTCGGATGAGGACTTTGACTGGATGGTGGATATGGACACAGAATTGTTCAATGCATTAGCAGATCTGCCAGAAAACTGGTGTTTCAGGATGGTGTTCAGAGGTTGAGTACATCCTTCCCAGCATGCAGATTGTCGCCAAATCCAATGCCAAACATATGGTCCATAATACAACAACCCATGCATTATCTGATCACTGGTGTCTAATCTTTCAAACTGCAATATTTGCAGAAGTCATCCAGAGTCTCTCAGATCTAGCATTCAGTCCTGCAACACATCGCTGAGAGTGCTAATATGTCTTCATAATAGCAAGGTAATTCAGGCTAGAGCAGACCAGGTCAAATCTTGATACGTAACTCCGGAGGTTATTGTTAGGGTTCCTTCAGAGTGGTCCAAGCATTAGAAGCACACAATGAACTGTTGAATGACATTCCAAATTGCGACATGGCTCTTATTATATGCTACTGCGCAAAACTGTGGATAGCACAATGAAGCCATGAGCTAGGTTAATCCCTGTCTTCCAGTAGGTACCCTCTGGTTACTTGTGGTGGCACAAACATTGAAGGTATGGTGGACTGCTGCAAAATAAAGACATCCTGATGGTTGCCAAGATACCGGGCATTGACAAGAATGAGTCACTGAATATTGCTGGACCGCAACGACGTGTGGTATAACCAATAATGTCATCATGAATCCTGCTTTCCGGCAAAGCTATATGTTGGCTCTTCCTGCTTCTATCTGGCAAGAGGAAATTAAGTGTCCTTTAAGTATCTACACAGCCTCAATGATGTCCCTTATGTAGCTCTGGATGGTGAGATTTTGGAAATATCACTTGTCCAAGCCTGAAAGGAGCCGGACATGAAAAGATTGATGGCTACATTTGCATTGACAAATCCTGACAATACCTGGCTCTAAGGCTGCAATGCTGCCTGCCACAGATAGCAGGTTTCAGTGAGTGAAATGGAGATGTTGCATTCCTTTGATTTAGGGGAATTGAAGCCACTGCATGGAGGTAGATCCTGCTGGTATCCTTTCTTCCCCTCTCTGCCCTCTTGGATCAGCTTGTTGTTTTCTATGCCACCCCTACTCTTTGTCCCTGTCGTGTGGTAGGCTGGGGAGTGGGGTGGGAGCTGGAATTGCATCGGAGCAGAACCTTTAAATTGAGAAGCAAGGCCTTCACCAGATGCCACATCATTCCCCCAATGTCTGGTTTATGATGTAGAAGTCACCAATATCATGGGTTCAATTTCCACATTGGCTGAGGTCACCATGAAGGTCCCACCTTCCAGACTTTATCCCTTGCCTGAAGTGTGATGATCCTCAGGTTAAATCATCACTGCCGTTTCTCTCTCTAATGAGAGAGCAGCCGAATGGTTCTCTGGCAATTTTAGTCTTTCTTTACCTTCTGACATTCATCAATGTGAAGTACAATCTTCTAAATATTTTGACTGATTGAGGAATTCTCAATAGAAATTCACTGTCAAATAGGTTGAAAGTATTTGATAATTCCTTGAAATAGTGCTGGGAGATGTGGTGTTCCTGTTACTTACTACATACACAGCTCTGTGATGCAGGGGGCATTAACTAGAGTGTTTTGCTAGAATCAGATTTTATCACTATGTAATGCATGAAGTTAAAATCACATCCCTAAGGTTAAGTCAATGTTACACACTGGCTAGGAATATAGTTTGTCAATTCTGCATTCTTTAGTTTGGACTCTGGGATGACCAAACCTAAGACCGATCCCAAAATTCCACCTGTACCAGAAATGTGCATGTGTGACACAGATGTCATTTTGGGATTTGAACTGATAAAACAAATGTGCATGCTATAACCTAATATTGTAGCCATTGTTTTTTTCCATTCTCTTCTATCTGACTTGTTCAGCCTCCTGCTGGTCAACTTACAATCAGTCACATCTGCTGAAGGACTGCACAGAAATGGGGATTGGTATGCACAAGGGAATAAACAAGGAATAAAGTACCAGCTACAAAAATAAAAGGCTTTCAATTGTGACAGCCTTCAGAGAATTTTCAGTAGATTTTACATTTCCATTTATTCTGTGGTTCAGTCCTATAAAGTAGTTGCAACAATTAGTACTGCCCCATCATGATTGCATTTATAGTCATATTCAAAATGAGAGGGTTGCAGTGCTGATCAACTTGCCGCTTCTCAATTGGCATGTGCAAATTCCATTGGCACAGGCAAAGGTTGCTGCAGCTCCCAGGAACAAGTGTTGTTCCTTTACACTTGGCTGGCCAAGCTGAGGCGAATAGTATTTAATCTCGCAAATACCTCGGAGAGCGAACACCTCGACGATTTGCAAAGTCTAGTGCAAGAATACATTAACAAATTTTTGAAAACACACATTTGAGTTTGCAATTTTGTATCCAGGCAGTGGACTGTGAAACTTGTGAATTGGTTTTTAAAGCTTTGTTAAAACCAGAAAGCACAGATGTTAAAACTAGGTTCAGATGTAGCGACAGATGGTATTTGATTATGGAGCAGACTGTTCGTATAATACAAAGATGCTGCTTCAGCCATACATGAGGCGCTTCAGATAGTGGTAGTAGAAAAGATTTCAGAGAAATTTAGAAAGCAGGTGGTTCCAGTGGTGGTGTCGTTTCAAACTGTCTGCTTCTGGCTGCTGTGTTTGACAGTGACACTAAATTCACCCATGGCGTCAATAGCTCTGTTTACAAGGTACTTCTCCAATTTAGATTTAAATTTGAATTTGGAGTGAAAGGGACCATTGGTAATTGAGATGGCAGCAGGCTGGAGAGAAATTGAGAATGGCCTTTCTTCAGATTTCAATCAGACATTATCATAATGTGTATTCATACAGATAAAAATCTATTATATCTATTTTCTATCTATTAGGCAGCAGTGGGATGTTGATTCTCTCCAGGGAATGAAGAGATCTCATAATCCTTAAATAACAGGACTGGACTGGATTCAGATATTATATTAATTGTGCTGGCATTACTATAGCAGCAGGTTAAAGTTTTAATTGGGGTGAGTTTTAAGCAGTGCTTATTGTAATAAAAAAAATTCAATTTTCTGAAGTTCAGATCTCCTAAATTTAAATATTATACGACAATATATAATTTTTAATTTCAGTATGAGAACAAGGTCTGATCATTGATATGTGCTTGTTTTTATGTCATTTGGTTTATGTAAGTGCTTTTTACATTGGTGGACAAATGAAACAGGAGGAAGAGTGCCACATGACTGCTCGAGATCATGACATAACTCTGGCATATTACCGAATTGCAACAGAATTATCACACAGACAATATAAACCTCCATACAATTTATCATGTTCTGTAGCTTTTTTTCTATTATTGGTGGCTGTCATGTTGATATTTTTAACAGATTTGAAGGTTTACTACTATTTATTTTGCCATGATTCGTGTTTTAAATTTAAAAAAAGACAGATTTGTATTTTGTCCTTTCGCAAATGAAAAGGTGATTCTCTCCTTGTGAGCAAATCTGCTTTAAAAAAAAAACAAAGGGAACCATGTTCTTTGAAATGCAATTATTTGAAAAATTAACCCTTTCTGACTCCCAGTAAACTTTGTTTATTAAATTATCTTTTGAAGGGATGGTTTGTTTAGATTACTTACAGTGTGGAAACAGGCCCTTCGGCCCAACAAGTCCACACCAACCCGGCGAAGCGCAACCCATCCAGACCCATTCCCCTACATTTCACCCCTTCACCTAACACTACGGGCAATTTAGCATGGCCAATTCACCTAACTTGCACATTTTCGGACTGTGGGAGGAAACCAGAGCACCCGGAGGAAACCCACGCAGGCACGGGGAGAATGTGCAAACTCTACACAGTCAGTCGCCTGAGGCGGGAATTGAACCCGGGTCTCTGGCGCTGTGAGGCAACAGTGCTAACCACTGTGCCACCGTGCCACCCATGTTGTTAGAGTTCATTGGGCAGAAACCTGAACATGATAACTGTCTTGTTTATATTCATGTTTTGCCTGGTGGTTTATGGAACTATCAATCAAAACTATTCCTAGGTCATTACCTTCTATAAAGAAATAGTGAATTTAGTATACTTTGGAAATGGGAAATGTTTAGCTCTGTTTTTAAGCACTGAAGAATTTTCATGCATTTGACACCAGCAAGCATTCGTTCATATTTAAAAGCAGTAGTGAGATACTACAATATCAACATTTAAATTTGTAACCTTTACTATTGTTTCCAAATAATCTCTAGTACTACAAGGATTGGCACTCAACCTCAACAGTTTACTATTTAGATAAATTTTGGATGTAAGTTAACAAGGTTGTAAAGTAACCTACAAGAAAATATGGATAGATCAAGTGAATAGGCAAGGATGCAGAAAATGGAATTTAATATGGAAAAATGTGACATTGCCCATTTTGACAGGAAGAATAAAGTACAAGTATGCTATCTAAATGGTCAGAGATTACAGAGCTCCAAGATGATGAGGAATCCAGATGTCCTAGTGCATGAGTTGCAACCGATTAGTATGCAGCTACAGCAAGTAATTAAGAAAGCTGATAGAATGTTATAATTTATTGCAAATGGGACTGAGATTATGTTTCAGTTGTACAGGATACTGGTGAAAGCACATGAAGTATTGTGTACAGTTCTGGTCACCTTCCTTAAGGAAGGATGTACATGCACTGGAAGCAGTTCAAACCAAGTTTACCAGAATAATTTCAGGAATGGGCAGGTTGTTTTACAACAAGAAGTTGAGAGGCTAGGCATTGAATTGACTGAAGTTTAGAGATGTAAGCGATGACTTGATTGAAGCATGTAAGAACCTGAGAGAGCCTTGATAGATTGGAAGTGGAAGGGATGTTTCCTCTTATGGGAGTCAGTGTTTAAAAATAAGGGATTTCCCGCTTAAATCTGAGATGTGGTGGTTTCATTCTCCAGAAGCTTGTGAAGCTGTGGGAGTTTCTTCCTGAAAAGGTGATGGAAGTAAGTTCCTGAATATTTTTAAAGTTGATAGATTTTTGTTAAGCATGGGGTGAAAGGTTATCAGGAATGTCGGGGGTTGGGGGGGGGCGGGAATGTGGATTTGAGGTTATTGAATGTAGAGTAGGCTTGAGGAATCCAATAGCTTCATCTATTCCTTGCCTCAATGTTTGTATCACCATGAATGCCTCACACACATTTCTAAGTAAAAGAACATTATCATTTTAAATTCCCCATGTAATAGAGATTTTTTAAAAAAATTGCATGATAACAATGAAACTTTTTGAGAATAATGTATTCAATTACACTAATAATCTTCTGATTTCCCTTCTCTGGAAGGAAGAGATACCCATTTAGATTGGCTTTAAATTTATGTAATAGTATTAATTTAAGCTCAGAACATGGGTGAAATTATTTACGTATTTATCATCAGGGGTTTTCTCTTACATAATGACCATTAATCAACAAATGTATACGTAGTGTATGAACCAGGAGAAAACATAATCATGTTCATCTATAAGAGTGAGTCTGTTTAATTAAAATATTTACATATGAAGATCATACTGATGCAGTATTTATTCCTCCTTCAAAAGCTGCTTGAACTCTATTATGTTAAGCTATTATTTTATCATTAAGAGATCATTCCAAACATCCATATTAGGACACAAGCTTTACTAACATTTGTGTTTTTTCTCCTCAGATCAGTACTGTTAGAGATTAAATTATAATACTGTACAAATGTACCTCCTTATGCTGTGGTATGTGATCTCTATTCTAAGCACTCTCTGCAGACATCTATCTTACAATCAATTCAACAAAGACTATACAAAGTGAGCTTGTAACATGCTGTCAGAGTGAGATCGAGTGTCAAAATGCTGTACAGAAGTATAGCTACTAAGAGAGGAACACAGCAATTTTCAGAGTTACTAACAGCTGCTGAAAGCAGCAGAGAAAAAACAAAGAAATAGACCAAGGAAACAGAAATTGGGTAAGTCAAAATGATTTTGAATTTTCTTCTCATGACACCGGTCAAATGAAACATGATACAAAACAGAATTGTGACAAATTTAGTTAACAAACCAAAGTAGCCACAGGTGGTGATATTTTTATCACTGCTGGGGAGAGATTGTTGCAATTTTTTTTACCTTAACTCTCACTGAAGAATGAAGTAGAAATTGGGCAGCCAGTATTTTGGAAGCCTTGACAGCACAATTTGTACATCTTGAGCGAACATATTGTGAAAAGTATTTTTCCAATAGTAGTGTCCAAGATGAAAAAGTCTTTTAATCAATATGTGACTGCATTAGCACAGTTAGCAGAATACTAAGAATTTGCACAACTAAAAGATGATCTAATTAAAGACTGGATTGTATGAGGGAGAACAAATCCCATACTGAGAAGACATTTACTGTGACAGGAGAAATGTATTCTCAGCAAAGCGATCAATATGTACAAAAATGCTGAAGTTGTAAATCATCAGCTAGAGCACATTCATGGCAGACCGACCAGGCCTTGCATTATGCTGATAAACGTTCAAAGCCGAACAAGGGGAAAGCAATGTTCTCACTGCAAAAAAGCTAGTCACTTTGTGCACAAGTATTGACTAAAAGAACACAAACAGACAGACAGCTTCTGGAGAGATATCAGCTGAGGATTCTGACAAATCATTCTACACCAAGTTTATTTAGTCAGGCTGATTGGTGATGAATATTTTGTTACTATTGGAGTGTTGACTGCAGAAGGAGACCAATATGTTCACACAAAGTATTAGGTAGATACCAACGCATAATTCAATATCATTAACTTCACAGACATGTGTGAAGTGAATCAATAACTGATTCCAGAAATGAAAGCCTCCAAAGTAGGATTGAGGCTGTATGATGGAACCATAACAAACATGGAGAGTGGTTGAGAAACTCAGCTAATCTGACAGCATTTGTGGAGAGGGAACCGTCTTCTGAAGAATAGTCATATGAACTAGAAATATTAACTCTGTTTCACTTTCCACAGATGCTGCCAGACCTGCTGAGTTTCTCCACTGTGTTTGTTTTAGATTTCCAGCATTTGTAGTATTTTGCTTTCATAATGACATAGTTATGCTGAGAGGAAAGATGATTCTGACAGCCCAGTTCAATGACAGAATGAAGATCTGGAGTTGAAGATTGAAAGCAGAAGACACGCATCCTAGCTGGAGCAAGTCAAAACCTTGGAACGAGAAACTTCAATATCCCAAGAGATTTGCAATGTGTCACAGAACAGAAAATCATTTACTGTGGAACATATCAAAGCATACAAGACTGTGTTTTCAGATTTAGGATGTTATCTTGAAGATTAAGAAGATTAAGGATTAAGGAGAATTTCATCTTGAAGATGATGAGAGTATAAAACCAATTCAGCATCCATCAACTAAAGTCCAAGCTGCCCTCAAGCTCAGCCTGAAAGACAGAATATACATCTAGAAAGGAAGGGAATAATCTAGAAAACAGACCCATATACATATCCCCAACCCCAACCCAATAACAGTATCACTGTCCCCAACCCGCTAATTGATCCTACCCCTGACCTGAATAACAATGACCACCCTGCCTCCTTCAATCTCAGTCATTAATATGTACTGTAAATAATTGTGGTCATACCACTGAACCCTGTGGCACTGGAACTTCACGAGTTCCAGCTTGTCATCCTGAAAATCTTATTCCCCCCCTTATCTCAATTCACTGTCTTCTAATAATTAACCAATTGTCTGTCCATGCTAATGTATTACCTCCAACACCAAGTGATTTTACCTTATGGAGTTGTATATTGTCAGGTACCTTATCAAATACACAGAAATACAAATATTTTACATCTGCTGGTTCTCTTTTCACTATTCTGCTTGTTCCAACCTTAAAGAATTCTGCTGAATTTGTCAGACATGAGTTTCCCTTCATGAAGCCATATTAAATCTGCTTAATTACCCAATATTATTTCTAAATACTCTGCTATTACACCGTTTATAATAGACTCTAACCTTTTCCCAATGACAGAGGTTAGGCTAACTGGCCTATAGTTATTGTTTTTTTGTCGCCTTCTCTTTTGAAAGAGTATTATCTTGATCAGTTTTCTAATCCTTTGGGTCTTTTCAGAATTTAAGGATTCTTAGAAGATTACTACAAGTGCAATCATTATCTTTGTTGATACTTTCTTTAATATGTTTGGGTGCACTCTATCAGGTCCCTAGTATTTTTGTCGAGTGATAGTTATTACGTTTATTTCCTTTCAGCTAGATTCTTTAGTACATTTGGAATGCTTTTAACAACTGATGCAAAATATTATTCAATTCCTCTGCAATTTCCTGGTTCCCCATTATATCCCTCACCTCAATTCCTAAGAGGCCTATGTTCACTTTGGGCCATCTCTTCCTTTTTTATATATTTAAAGAAACCCTTGCTGTCTATTTTGATAATATACCCTCAAATTTGTTTCCTCCCTTTTTATTACCTTTTAAGTCATCGTTTGTTGGATTTTCAAACTTTTACAATCCCCTGGCTTACCACTAACCTGCTATGCTGTCTTTTCTTTTACAATTTGATCTTACCTTCTCTGGTTAACTATGATCATACTATTACTTTCCTAGAATCCTTCTTCACTGGGACACATCTTTGCTATGACTCATGAACAATTTTCTTGAATGTCTGCCATTGTTTCTTATTGGCCTTTGTTGTTAAACTCCTTTCGCAGTCCACTCCAGTCAGGTCTGCCCTCATTCCTTTGAGAATATCCTCATTTAAGGTTAGCACAGTTCTTACTGACCCAGGCTTCTTACTCTGACACTGGGCACAGAACAATAAGCTTCAGAATGCAAACTTAAGGCTGCAGAGAACTATGTGTATATTCTCTTAACTATACTATCCCTTATCCCTAGTACGTCCCTATCCCCTCTTCCCCACTTGAGTAGCTCTCTGTACCAAGGTGCTGCAGGTCAGTTCGCTCAATCTCCCTGTTATCCCAACTCTCATTCAGAGAGCTTGTAAGACCGTACCTACTACTGTTGGACAATTGTAGATGGAGGCCCCTTGACTGCTGCTCCCTCAGCTCCCATGTGCATTGCCACAGTGGCCCTCTTGTTCTTGATCAGAGACCAAATTTGAATATAAATTACCCAGTCTGAGGGGTGCGACCGCTCCCTTGAGCAAAGTGTCCTTGTAAATCTGCCCCCATCCCTGATATAGCACAATGTCTACAACACAGACTTCACCACCTCAACACCAGTTGTCACAGGTGTTTACACCTTGGTTCACCTTGGCGTCCAGCAGCTCCCATATGCTGTAATA
The DNA here is from genome assembly GCF_004010195.1 of Chiloscyllium plagiosum. Lineage (NCBI taxonomy): Eukaryota > Metazoa > Chordata > Chondrichthyes > Orectolobiformes > Hemiscylliidae > Chiloscyllium > Chiloscyllium plagiosum. The sequence goes on from NC_057718.1 coordinate 45,649,632, forward strand.
GCAACACATTACTTGAACTGCCATTGCATTTTCACTACTTAAATAATTAATTACTCTAGAATCCCTCCTCCATTGTTAACTGTAATTGCATATTTTAAAAACATACTAGCATCAGTCTTGTACTTGACCAGCTATTTTTAAGAAGAAAGAAGAAAAGAAAATCAGCTCACAAAATCCCTTCAAGCCCCTGACGGTGAGAAGAAATTGTATTGTAACTGTTCTGATCATTATGTCTTCAGTAACCTGTTTTGATGTCTGCTGAGTAAGAAGGCACTGTACCTATATGAAAGTATGAGTACATCAAGTCAATCCTGTCTTCACAATTATCAAGGTAAACAGTTTGGCTCACGAAACAGGTTTTGATTTCAAATAACTTATTGAAAACAGATGAAGCATTTTGGTGAAAATGTAACGAGTTAGAGCATTGGTGTTGACATTATTTAAAACTAATAGTTTGAAATACTAACAGAGGCAAAGAATTTGTTCACAATTCAACTGCATCTAACAGATAATACTTCAGATGCTGCTGTCATCACTTTCCTCCATTTTCACAGCTCTCCAATAGCTTCTGGTCCTCCAATGGATCAACTCAGACTTCAGTAGAAAATTAATAGTTTACAATGCACACTATTACTAGTATGTAAACAACAATTTGTATCAAAAATGTTACGTGTATTGTGAATCACCATAAATTGCCAAATGATTGCAACTTGGGGCAATTCAAAGCTCATGGCACCTTCCCATGAACCTCCCTGAGTTTCAGGAAAATGCTAAGTTTGTGGTGTAAATACCAATCAAACTCACCACAGAACACGAGGACTTCTTTTTCATGTTATAAGAAGCTTCTTCCTGGATTAATTAATTGTCCTGTAATGCTATTCTAGTTTTGAAAGAAAACATTTGAAAGTACCAAATCTCATTTCTATAATTAGTAAATGGTTCTTAGTGATTTTTTATTTTTCTTACTGGTCATTCCTGTCTTTTCCTAAATCCTAAGTTTCTGTGACCTAGTTCTGGTTCTTTGTCGCATGGCATGGATGCGTTGGACCAAAGGGTCTGCTTCCATGCTGTACAACTCTATGACTCTAATTCATCCCATTTCTTTCTTTGCTATCCCCTTAGTTTCTTTTTTATCCTTAAATTATATGTGATTAGCAGATAAATGGTTAGTCTCATCATTCCAAATGGCCTGTTGTCCTTGCCATATTATCAACTTGCACTTCCAGCAATTTGCAATGGAAAATTACTGGAGCTGAAGGGCATGGAAAAGGAAATCGAACTAGTGGCTCACATTGGGGCATTTCCAGGTCATGGTACTTAAAATTCACCTTCTTATTTACAGATGTCTCTATGACCATACTTCGCACCATGTGTTGGTATCTTGTGTCCTCCTCTGTGGTAAGTCTGATGCTAATAGGGAGGGATGGTAATGGGTGCAGGTATCATCATCTTCTTGCCTTCAACCTTTTTGGCCTCAAATTCTGATCATGCAACCTTCTTTGCTGTTACACCTCCAAACATCCAGCAAGTCCTAAATGTGTCAGGCCCTTACTGGTACACCAGCAGCTGGTGGTTTTGCCAGCACCCATGTGTGGTGGCACTTCTTGCTCCTGAGGAGCTGAAGTCCTGCCTCAATTCACCTAATGGCCATCTGGCCATTTCATTAATACATGGCAGCTGGGGAGTGTCAGCAGCCACCATCTTGACTTTTTAGCTCAGTGGAAAGTGGAAGAGTGGGGACTACAGCATCTTGTAAACTTGCCTTTCATTCGTCCTCCCATCTTCTCTATTCCAATCTTTCAGTAGTTGGTTGAAAATATTCTTATATGATGATGCCAGATATGAATAGTTAGCCACACAAGGGATGGTACATAATAAGAATATAAATTCATATCAATTTCAAATACCTCCTTATTAAGGAAAATAAGATATTTGAGGCAGTAGTTCTGAATCTCAAATTAATGAACATTCTCCTGATCACCTTTGATTATTGCTGACATTGTGAATTTTCCTTTGATATCTGAGCAAACATCCAACACCTTACCACACTAATTGATCTTAAACATTGTATTTCTCAAATTATTTGACTGTAGGGAATGGTGTGCTTTGCCTGGACATCTTCCATGTTACCCCCACAAGAATTTTTTTTAAAACCAACATCTCAGGCAGTGTTCATTAGGCTCAGGGGTGACCTTATAGAGGTTTATAAAATCACAAGGAGAATGGATAAAGTGAAGAGCCAAGGTCTTTTCTCTAGGGTAGGTGGCTCCAAAACTAGGGGACATGGATTTAAGGCGAGAGGGGAAACCAGAAAGTGGTGAGAGTAAGGAATGAACTGCCAGAGGAAGCGATGGAGGCTGGTACAATTGCAACATTAAAAAAAAAATTTGGATAGAAAGGGTAGAGGGGGAATGGGCTAAATGCTGGCAAATGGGACTAGATTAATTTAAGATATCTGGTTGACATTTACGAGTTGGTCGGAAGGGTGTGTTTCCATGCTGAACAGCGCTATGATGATGACTCTAAATGAGAAGAGTGCATGTTATAAGAGCCTGAGTTATTGTGTAAGCTCAGTCAATGCCTGATTCGGTAACTTGAACTCGATTTTGTCTCGGCTGCTACAGTACATATATCGAAAGAGCATGTTAAGTTGATGTTATTTGAAAGATACAACTTAAATTGAACTCATTTCCGACCTTTTCTAAATAGATGATCAAAAATTGTAAAAATTCATACCTATTTTCTATTTCTGGAGTTTTGAACTGAGTGCACTTCTCTGTAATGTTCAAAATGTCACATTTAAAAGAACTGTTTATCTCAAGGTATCATATTTTAAAAGGATAAATGCATTTGAATTGGATTGCAGCTAGAGACATACTGAATAAACATCAACAAAATCACAATTGAAAACTGAAGGGGTTTATCAATTGATAAATTCTTGATGTCACAAGGAATTAAGGGCTACGGGGAGAATGCGGGTAAGTGGAGTTGAAATGCCCAGCCATGATTGAATGGTGGAGTGGACTCGATGGGCCGAATGGCCTTACTTCCACTCCTATGTCTTATGATCTAATTGATATTTGAAAATAGCAATTAAAGTTCACTAATTAGGTTCCATTAACCTCAGAATGTGTCCACTTACAATGATGAAGTCTTTGTGGCCTTAAATGGAACAGACTACCTTAAACATAACTTCACGACAGAAGCAGAATTGCGCATCGTGTGGTACAATGGTCCTCCACCTTACACCGTGCAATACCACGGGAATTCTGCAAGTTTTGTCGGTTGTCCTGATCTATTGTGTATTAATGTCTGGTACTTTAATTACACTAAATAAGTTCTTAAACATAGTGCAAAGAATTTCCTTGGATCAGTATCTCTCTGCAATTTATGCACCGAAACGGGCTTTCTTCCACATTTCTGGTGAAGTTATAGTGGAAGAGCAAAAGCTGCTCCAAGGAAATTCCCAGCCTAGATCATGCATATTTGTTTTTGAAAAGAAGTGCAGTTATTTAATTCCTGATCAGTTTCTCAACATTAACTTCCAATTATACAAAGAAAACAAAAAGGCACAGATAAAGGCTCAGTAGTGTAAGTATATTAATACATCTAATGCTAGAGTTCTAAAATCTTTTGAAAAGCAAACAAAGTAAGTACGACCAGTATATTTGGAATTATATTTATTCTGCACAAGCTTGCATATATACTGCACATACATTCAGTTCAGAGAAGAATGGAAGGCACACAAGGCAATTGAACTACTGTAGTCTGTAGGTGGTACAAAGCAAAGGTAAAAGTCTGGATACCATACAAAAAAAGCTTAAAACACACAAAATAAAATCAGTTATTCAACAAAAGGTTTTATCTTCAAAATTTAGTAGCTGCCAAGCAGAATTTAATAAGGATTGCTTATGTCAGTTGGCTACTGCATCCCTATAACATGGACAGGGCTTATCATTTCATTATATGATCAATTATTACAGTACATCCCTGGTAATACAAAATTGTACACCTTCAAATAAATTAGGATAAATTAAACAAATAAATTATGCAAAGTTTCAGAACAATTGACAACAACAAAAAATCCACAATCAAAATGGTTTCTAGCTAGAAAAAAAAAATCAAAAACACTGACTAGGTCAGTTTCAATTACTGCACTATGTTCAAATTAACAGGTATTTTATACAAAAAGGAGCATAATGCTATGTACAACATATTGCTAAATAATATAAAGGCAGTGTTTTTTGTCACTTTTCTGCAACCATATACATACAAGCGTTTTCATCGCAGGCAGTTCATATCCCACAGTTTTCTATGACAAGATGAGCGCATTTCATTCAACTTCACATTCTGCAATAGAAGTGCAATATGCAATAACCATTTCCAAAACAGCTATCTCCCTTGCCATTCAATTTGAAGGGAGTTCTCAAAAAACAGGTCAACATTAAACTACCACTTTAAAAAAAGATTATACGTGGTCAAGATTTGGGTAAATTACATAATTTACAAGTGCATGTGCTTTTGCTGCAGCTGTTTCTGTGCCACTGACATCACCACAAGGAAGGTCTCAGGATTCATCCATTTACTCATTTATTTACTGGGTAGATGCAATATACATTCTGTAAATATTTTACAAGATACAGAAGTCATAATGAGTAATGAGTGCAAAATTTGTGGATTTGAATACAATGAACCATGAAGTGAACATCAAAGAATTTTGATAAATGTAATAAGTATGCCAAAGTGTATGAGCTTACATTTGTGGGAAAAATGGCAAAAGGTATTTTCATTGGAAATTAAATACATACGTTTTGATCAGTATCACATCATGCATTGTATTTCCTGTGATGGCAAAATGTTTTGCAAAATAAAATCAGATGGGAAAGTTGATTAGTTAAAAAAATATAAGAAGGAAGAAAAAAAGCAAAACAAATCAAATGAAACATGGTAATTTAAGGTTAGCATTTCTCGAGGGCTCCCTTTTTAAAGTTTTAAAAATATTTACCCACATATTTTTAATGCAATTACTTTACAACAGGATGCTTAAAAGATCAAAAATATTAAATCAGAAACTTAAAGCGATTACCAGCTTTTGATATTCTGAGGCACAATCTAGCTGCAACAAAATATGTGAGTAAATACCTCATACTATTTAAATACTACAACTCATCGTCTGCCATTATAAATTTTTCACTACTGTGAACATTATCTGCGACAAATCGGCAATAGTCATAAATATAAGTGCCGCAGAGGTCACAATAAAACAATCTCTTCACAAAACATATTTTCAGCATGTCTAAAATAGAAAAGTTGTCCATCTAAAGGGAAAAATCAGCTTTCACTTCACACTTAAAACACATCATATGAAATATTGCTTCTATACTACTTTTTATAATCTATGAAAACACAAAATCTGCACCACGGTTACGTAAAAATTGGCTTCTACAAGATTTCCCAAACTTGAATGCTGAGCAAACAGTCGAAGAGGAAAAAATAATTTGCTTTATCAAACTGTTCTAAAAATTCTCTTCTTCAAAAATTTTTCCAGCTGTTTATTTTTATAAAGATACAATATGTGCATAGCTATTACCATCATGGTAAACTGCAGGAAAAAATCTGGCATTTATTGCAGTGGGTTATGAATAAAAAGGAAATCCTCAAGAATCCCAAAAGAAATGTTCAGCCACAGAAGGCACAAGAACAATTGTATATGTGGGAATCGGTAAATTGAAGGTGTCTGCATCCTTCAAGCTGGTGCATTTAAGGTCTAGGCACAGGATTTCACCTCAAGTTAATAAGCAATGTTAAATTTCTATTAGTAATAAGAGTACAGAAAATGGGAATTAATTTACAGATATAGCATCCATCACCAGCTCATATTAAACTATATAAATTTCCACTCTTAAAACATCTGACCTCCTGCCTCTTGTAGCTGTTACATCATGAATACGTAAAGTGTATGCCAGTATAATGACAGAAAACCTTGTGAAGCAATTGTGATAATCTCAGGTTTGTAAGGAAAAATGTAGCTGGAGGCACAAAGGCATTATGGCTCTCATAAAAGCATTCCAGTTCAAATAAAATTTCCAGAAACATTCTTTATATACTGCACAAAAAGAAATTAGTTTAAATGGAATTACAATTAGACTGTTGAACGCGTCTTTATTAAAATCATATTACAAAACTCTCCTAATAGGCCAGAGATGTAATCATTACAGAATAGAGTACTGAAATTCTTTAGAATCCAATTGTTTTACTTTTTTTTTACAAAATGCCAGGATATATGATAAACTTAGCAATCTTGTGCACAATTTAATTATTTGACAAACCTTACAAACATTATCCTCTAATCTCCAAACAATTAAACAAGGTAGTAAGACCCTTTATTCTGGTTATGATAATCAATCCCACTCTAATTGAGACCACATTGTAATGTCAGCACAGAACGGTTAGCTTGTATTCTTCAAGGTCAGTCCTATAATAGGACCACCAATATTCATGACTAATTTCATTAGACAAGTTTGATTTCAAATTTCATAGTCACAACACGTCAGTACTAATTGAGACTGAGTGACTGGTACAGAGTTCTGTCAGGCAGGGCTGAGAAAGAGTGTAGAACACAACCAAAATAAAACATTTATCACTTTGGGCAAACCAAAACTAAAAGAAAGACTTGCTTTAGATGCATAGTAAATACATTGGCACTCCATTGCTATTGTCTGCATTGCCTCAAGTCTGCAAATACTGCAAGTGCTTCATAATACCGACAGGTCATTGCAGGCATTGTGCTGTTATTTTGAAGTCAGCAGGATTTAAGGCTATGTGCTGACATTAATTACTTCCCTGCATTTCTATCCATCAACTACACATACAACTACTTAAACTGTAGCATTGGGGCAAAATCTCAAATTTTACTGGATTTTAAATTTTAAACGCGGAATGTGTTAAATGTTTGCATATTCTAGATTTTAAGTGCTCTTATCTTTAGAGAACTCAATTTTTCAAATTGAATTGAATCATGAAACTATTACATAACCAAAAACACAATTTGTGTTTCTCATGGTGCTTAAATTATTACACTGATGCTGGGTCTCTCAATACTAATTAGCTTCTTATGATGGTAGATTGAGAGTATAATTTCAATAATTTTTTTAACCCTTTCATTGGCTCTGTTTATGGTGTTGTTTATGACATTTTCTTGACCAATTAGAATTTTATATCCTCTTAGGCAACTAGCAATATTTTTGATTTCTTTCACAGAAATGATGAATTCCACTAATGCTCTAGTGCTACATCATCATCAATATGAATGATTAATTCACTCTATTGTACCATATTATCCCCTCAGCTTCTAACAAATGCTAAACTTTTGTGACATAAATCAGATTTTAATCATTATTATTCATTTACTCAAATGAAAATAGCTTTTGAAGCAATGTAATCCTTACCTAAAAGAAATACTAAAAATTACAAAAAATTGGATTACGTCACTTTAAAGGTTGAAACTGTACTATATTTTCAGACATGTTCTGTATAGTGTTGAAATGTTTGAACATTCTGTAGAGCCTCTAAGGTTGGTAATGCTGAAATCCAAACACAAAGTTCTAGTGCCTGAACAGTTTTTGTACCCAGTTATATTTAACTCAGCCTTAATGTATTCAGATTCTACTGGAATTAAGTTTTGTTGGCCTGAAAATATGTCCAATTTTAATCTGGAATACACTGCAGATGCTTGCCATGAAAATACAGTCCTGTAGATGTCATTTAATCAACATTTCCATACATTAAAAACTGAATTCAGTACTTCTGAATTGCATATTGAATTCATGTTTGATTTATGCAAAACAAAGGAAAAATAACACAGGAATCCTAAATTTAGCTTTATACTATCCTGCAGTAGTTTTAATATAATACTAAATATAGACCAATGCCAGTGAAAGGATTAAAACAATTATGGATGTATCATAAAGTGACAAGGTCATTTTGCAAAGAGGAGTCAGGTGGTGACCAATTGTGATAAACAGCTTAGAACAGTCTAAGCCATTGTAACTTACTGTACTTCAGTTTAGTATTGTCCAAGGCAGTGGACTGGGAACCTACTGGAATCTTTTCCAATAACACTAATAATTGAACTAAGTTACAATGCAGTATCAGCTTTTCTGCAGCCTGTAAATTGTTGAGTGAATCACTGCTTACAATCAGGAATTTCCAGCTTGCACTCCAGAAACTCCTGATGACACAATCCATTTAACACCTAGTTGTGTAGATTAATTTCTCAATCAAACCAAAAAAAAGCTCTGTAACAGACCATAAAACAGAAAGTATGACATTAATCACTTTTAACTAAGGCAGGTACCGGAACAAATCCATTTTTACTCTGCGGTTGTGGGCATCTAACATTATAAACAAGTGATCAGCATAATTGTACTATATAAATGACTGGATTGTGGGAGATGACAAGTTGAAAAATCATTCTATCTAAACACATTTCAAAAAGGTGCAATAATTATGCCAATCCTTTTAGAATAGGATATCATAAATTGTGTTTTCGGAAAGTGCACACTTGCATGCTTCATCATTTTGTCAGAAACTGCAATTAAAAGGCAGAGTGGCTATATTCAAATCCAGTTCTAACATTTCATTTATAGTCATTTTAAAATATCTCATGAACATGTTGGCTGGTGGATCTGACTGATTCAAAATGGATTGGTTTAACGTCAAATGAACTGGCACAGATACAGGTATAGATCACAATGTCATATATAGAAATTTGCTCAGTAGTAATTACGTTGGCAAATAAAATAAGTACACTACTACTAAAGTTCACGCTCCGATAACAATTAAATCAGGCTAATGAGGGCATTTGCAGTACGACTGCGTAAATATGTATATTATATATATTATATAAATTTTAAAGATTGTACACAGTTCAGCATGTTCTCTTCATCTACTGACTCAAGACGCTTACAGCAGTCATTACCAACATAAAAACCAAATGCCACAGAAGATAATGGGATGAGGGGGAGAAATCTTGCTGTTTATGAAGTGGCATCACATCAGATTTAATAATATAGATGTCCTTGCAAATAATTTAAAACAGAATGTAATTTCTTTTATATAGTTGCAGTTAACAGAAATCAGATTAAATCTGGTCACAGCCTCAAATTCCCTGTGGTGAGCAATTTAGTTTAAAACTGATTCTAACAGTATGGCATGTTTATGCACATGCGATTTTTTCCGTGTCAACAGAATGGTTGCACACTATGTACAAGCAATCATTTTCACAAATAATCTGTATTCTAATTACAATAATGCACTCAACAGTACTCTTGTAATGATTTGCACTTTAAAGCATTTGTTTTTGCATTTGAGATTTTTTTCTTTTGTACCTGAATGGATTCCCTCTATTTTAAACAATAATGATCTGATGTCTTTTCATCGTTTCAAGTGATAAGCTGACACATTCTCATTAATTCAATTAAATGTTCAAGTTCCTTTTCTTTAGTGATGCTATGCAATGCAAACCGTTACATTAGTATTATTTTAAGCAGCAGAGCCAGAAAAAAAGTCTTCAATAAAGTTCACAGCACATCAGTTGTTTTGAAAATCTGTCAGCTTACAGGATACTGAAAAACTGAATACAGTACATTGCTTCAGTAACAATAAAAGTGATCTTAATGGAACACATTAGCAACTCCAAATCTCAGCTTTAGGTTCAATGCAGACTGCTGCTAATGAAACAGCAGATTGACTTGATAGCTTTGCTTTGAGTAGAAGCATAATAGTTCTTATGTTTTATCAGAATTCAGTTAAAACTAACTGAAAATGTTTATTTTCCTCATGCTAGCTGGAGAACTGCACCTACTTCTGGTGATCTGGCCAACCACGAATGATTGCAAATTAAGTTGGAATCATCAGAAGTGGACAGATACCTGATTCTCAGTTACTGCAGGAAAACACAACTGTTGAATGAAGTATTAATGAATCTTGGCAGAAAAGAATAATTTTAGTGGGATGATAGTTGACTGTAATATGGGGACCAGTAAAACATGACCAATGTCAGCTAGAAACAGCAGAATCAAACATTTGCAAGGTGATGGTTATGTAAATTAAAAATGACACTAGGTAAACTCTGACTATATGGAGCATTCTAATATTGGGGCAAAGATCAATTGTTTTCATGCCTGAGATCAAAACAATAGCAGGCTTAGTCTTCACTTATAATGATATAGCTAGGTGAAACCTCCTAGTGTGTAGTGTTGTATCCCATGACAGCTACTTTATTGTCCAAATGATGTCATAGTTATTTGCCATTTGCCACAAGTAATCATTAATAAATCCTTCTGTCTGACAGAGCAGATTACTTTAGGTGTAATACCCTATGTTGAAATTAAAAAAATTAAAAGTACACTCTCACACTTTAGTTTTTCCTTCAATAAATCAATCAAATCTAATCTTTGAAACAGAAGGGTTCAGGTATCAGTTTTAGTGGGTTCAAGGCTGTGGTGAATAATCTTCTTACAAGGTCAAATGTAAAAGGGTAAAACATTAAGGAAAATTAACAAATCAGAGCTGAGAAAAGGAATACAAGGATTGGACATCAGAACAGAAGGGGTATATTACATCCGATACATTCAGATGGCTCTCAGCATCTTTACTCATGTAGTAGCTCTTGTAGGCAGTTTGGAGATTTGAAAACCTCAGGGACTTCGCTGTCCAGCTTGCAAATGACCTTGTAGATGGCCTTCTTCCAGGAAGGATCAACGTCTTTGCCTGCAACAATGGCATTGAAAAACTCTCGTAATGTGATCTGAGCCACTTCCAAGAACCTCTCCGGAACCTGCTGATACAGAAGGAGACAATGACATTAGTAGGGTTTTCAATTTCAACCCAAAGGCTCTGATTCATTAAAAGGGGAGGGGAAGAAGGTTGAGCTTTCATCAACCTCCCCGAGGTCTGTGAGCAGCTCTGTGCATACAGCCTCTCTATATGGCAAAGTTAACAGTTTCCAGTTTATTCCAGGAATGCTATTTCTAGAAAGATGATCTTTACATTTATCCTCCTTCATTCCAGCAATCAGACTTATTTACCTCCACACTCGAAGGCTCAAGTGCATTGTGCAAGCTTTCAACATTTTCTATAATTTTATTTTTGACGCACAGGAGAAGCTGTTTCACAATTTCCAGCCAAAGGGGTCAATAATCTAGCTGGACAATTTAGCAACGAGGGAAGAGTGTAAAGGCAATTACCTTTAGAAGCTGATTTAATTCAGTACACGACTCTACAAATATTTTCCACATATTAAACATGTAATATTTTGGAATAAATTGTGAATTAAGTTAAGGAAGTCTCTAATTTCATGGAGGTATACAAGCAAAATGTGGACATTTCAAAGGGTACTTATTTTGAAAAGAAATGCAAACCTGAAATCTATTTACTTTAATTTGTTAAACAGAAATTAATGCAATTCAGTTCATCATAAAGCCTCAAGACATCATTTTACCTTTACATGAAGTGACATTTAATGACAAATATTAACATTTTCACTTTAAGGTACTTGCAGTATATTGGCCAGATTTGACAGTAGCAACAAAAGCGGCAAAACTGCCATTGTTTGCCTTCCATTCTCTCTTGAAACCTATAGCAACTTCTGGAGGTTGCATAATGGAGTTAAACGAAAAAAATCTAGAGTTTGCTATCGGCAATTCCAGTCTTCTCCAGTGCTTAAATCTCCCCAGACTGTAATCAGTTAAGAATCAGGTAACTAATGAAAACCTGAAACACTAATGATAAACTAGAGCTATAATACTGCTGTTAAATTTTCCCCAATGTTATCTGTTTTTATTGAAATATAATTGCATTTTAAAGATCCATTAATTTCTATCTTTCAGAATATCTTTTCCTTCCTGAAAGCTAACCTCAAGTACAAGCTGGATCCTCATATGGGGAGCAAACAATATTAGACAGAACCAAAAAGACCCTTGTTCTGTCATCAAGCAATTTCAGCCACTGAGGAGAACAGAATCAAGTGCCTTCTGGATAAGTGAGTGCGCACAAAGGCAATGCCGCCATCCATTCCTTTAACATTACTCACTACTTTTCTTTATCTTGTGGTCGAACATTTATCTGTCAAAGCAACTGGTGAAAAATCATTCTAGCTCTGGACAGCTAATTTTATATTGGCATAATGTCACATTTTTTATTTTTTCTAAAACATCAAGTTTATTACTTTAAAATAATTCTAAAATTTTAGCTTCTTGTAGGTTTATTCCAATTGAGTATTTGTTCTCTCGATATTAAAAATGAAGGATAAGCAGCATATTTCGTTTCCTGCTTTGCGGTCTGTGAAGATGTTTCATTGTGATTGGCTGCTTACACTACTAGATTACATCAATGTTGCTGGGCGTTTGGCAGTCCCCCTGGCCTGGCACCAGACTGAAACTAATGTTGGGAGAGAAAGCCACAAAGATTGCTAGGTCTTTTTGCTCAGTTTTCATCAAGATCAGCTATGTATACCATCTCATCACTGCTGACCATAATGATATTATTCGGATATTGCAGCCATTCACCAGAGTTAGTCTTCAAGCCTTTCAGTTGCAATATTCACTCAGACAATACTTTCCAAGTAATGCAAAGTGATTTGTTAATAATGACAATAAAGTATCAGCTTTTTCAAAATCAATGAATTGAATTTTCTTTCAGTGATATGGATTTCAACGCCCCCCCACCTCCCAAAGTTTGCAAAAACTATTGGGAATGCCACACCACTGCAGAAGGGGATGCTGTGTACAGTCATGTCATTTAACTAACCAGCTTCCAATTTCCTACATGACTGGGGTTTGTGGGGATATCCTGTCCCTGGAATCTAATCACAGAGGCTAGTGTTCTCCACGGGCATTCGGAATCACTGGGGACAGTAGCTCTGCTGGTAAGCCAGTAGGACAAAGCCAGAGGATTGACAATTGATCCCAGGACACAAATGAGTGAAGGTGGTACAAGGTTTGCTTTACTCCAAGCCTTCTCTACCTCATTTGTATCAGTTCTAAAACTGGTATCCTGCTTTTCTTATCTCAAGACTGAATTAGACCTTACATTTTGAAATGAATAGATGGAATTTTCCAAGTGCTTGGAGCGATAGATTTTTAGAATGTTGGACATTGCACCTTACAATGTCATGTGTTAATTCTAATTTATAGTATTTTAAAATGATCATTAGTTGTTTGCTGATTTCATAGAATTCCTACAGTGTAGAAACAGGCCATTTGGCCCAACGAGCCCATACCAACCTGCCGAAGAGTATCCCACCCAGACCCATTCCTCTACTGGTACTTTACATTTTCCCTGACTAATGCACCTAACCTACACATCCTTGAATTATATGGGCAATTTAGCATAGCTAATTTACCTAAACTGCACATCTTTAGATTGTGGGAGGAAATTGGAGCACCTGGAGGAAACCCATGCAGACAAGAGGAGAATGTGCAAACTCCACACAGTCACCCAAAGCTAGAATCAAACATGGGTCCCTGGCGCTGTAAGGCAGCAGTGCTAGCCACTGTGCTGCCCAATTCTTTGGATTATCTGATTAGTAAAAAGTACCTACAATAACAGAATGTTATGCTTGATACATACATAAGCATAGATATATAAATGCACGCAAGATCCCTGTTTTGATTCCTGATAAAAGATAAAGTAATAAGTTAACAAATATTTATGAAATACATATAGAATGCAATTAATTGGGTTACTAATGTGATGCTATAGAGTGGGATGACATGAGTCATCACATAAGCAAATTCTTAATGAGAACACTTCCAATCCTTATTGAGTTACAAAGCAATGTTGAATGACAGTGTTATTTTCTAATATGGAACGGGGAAACATTGGTAACATTCACCAAAGCTAGTCCTTGTACATCGGAGATATTGTAACCCTGTACCATAGGCAGATAATTGGTACAGAGAAATTGCTTCACCACTCCTTCAGATTGCCAGCAGTGTGCATCCAATACGGGCAGAATAAAAGAGTTACTTACAGATCCATAGTATTAAGACATGGAACAGAAGCCAGAGCTTTCTGTTTGCACACTTGTTGACTCAAGATTTCCTCCCGTTATTTTAGTGGAAGATAAATTGTACACTGATCCTTGTCCAAATCCCCTCCCCTGTTGTCTAAATCGTCTACCTGTTGTTCTGTGGGTGGGACAGCGTGATTCCATGCTTCTCTATCAATTCCAAGTAGAATTCCCATCAATGGTTTCTCCCCCATTCTTGCATAGTTACGTCTAGTGTCCCTTCCAGAAACTATCCTATTTCTCATTTATATGCTCTCCCTCAGTGACATTATCTGATAACATGATAACTTTTATATGTATGTTGGTGGCCTCCACACTCACTTGATCCTTTCATGATCTCGATGTTGCCCTATTGCTTTGGCCAATTTCCAATGCTGGATTAACAAAAATGTCCTCCAATTATCTGGGAAGACTGATGTCACTGTCTTCAGTTCCTGCTACAAACTCTGCTTACTCATTACCTGATCCTGTTCATTGACAACAACCTGAGACTAAATCAAGTATTTATCACCTAGTAGTGTTCCTGCTATTTTTTTGTCTTTCTGCATGGATCTCAGAGCTCAGCATGCAGCAGTGACTTATGGAATCAGAAATCAAAGCTGTAAACGGCATCTGCATGTCAAGCGCCAGACATGGACCCTTAGAGCGGGAACATTAACACTTAGTTGTCACTGATTAACTATCAAATCACAGAATCACACCATCATTATATCAACCTTTGTAATCAGCTCCTGCTTCAGATATTTGCTACTGATACTTTTCTACACCTGCTGCCTGTGGCCTAACTTTCAGCAAATATCTTCCACTCATCATCTTGTCCTTATTTACACACCTGGTTTCTTGGTTAAACAAGACTTTGATTTTAAAATCTTCATCTTTGCTTTCAAATCCTTCACGGCAATGTCTTATAGTCCTACAATCTTATGAGACTTCTGTGCACCTCTAATGGAGCATCTCTGATTTTGGGGCTATTCCTTTAGCTATCTAAGTTTCAAGGTCTCTTTCCTCCTTAGACCTTTTGAACAATTGTTGGGCTACCTGCCCTAATATCTTATTTGGTTGCAATAAATTTTACTCTATAATGCCTCTGTAAAGCATCTTTGGATGCAATATTATATTAAACATGTTAAATAAAAACAAGTTATTGCTATTCTTGCTGGTTAACACAAAAGCCAAAATCTTGATCATAAAGTCCATCATATCATGGTTCTACTTGCTTCCAAATCGTTACACATCAATGTCTACATGTGACTTGATCAAAGAACAACTTCTTACAAAAGCAAGATTTCCACGAATGAGACCTTGACAAAAGTAAATGTTGCCTCCTTGACTTTGATATAGTTGAATCACAGTCCTGTCATTGAACTGGGTGGGATTGGTCTCATGTTGTTCCACTCATATTTAATCAATCACAGCCAGGAATCGTTTACAATGGCTTCTCTTCCTGCACCATTAACTCTGGTTATCCTTGGCTCCTATCTAAATCTCATTTACATGCTCATTTATCACCTAGTAGTGTTCCTGCTAATTTTGTGTCTTTCTGCATGGATCTCAGAGTTCAGCATGCAGCAGTGACTTGGCGACATCCTCTTAAAGTGCAGTGTTGGTTTTCATAGGTATGCAACAACACCCAGTTCTGCCTCACCACTACCACTCTCTGCTTCTCCACTATTCCCAAATTATCAGAATGCTTATCTGACATCTGATTCTGAATGAGCAGAAATTAACTCCAACCAAATGTTGGGAGTGGTGCAACCATTCACTTTGCACCTCCTGCTCCATACTGTGTTTCCTAGATAACAAATATATTTATCTATCAACAGTCTGAAATTAAATCAGTTTGCAAACTTGGTCTCACATTCAATCTGGAGATGAGCATCTGACCTCATTCATGCCATTACTAAAACCGGTCTGTTTCCATCTTATTAACATTGCTCGACTTTACCTTGTCTCAGCTGATCAGCTGCTTAAGACATCATTTGTGCCTGTTATCATTAGACCAGGCTATTCCAATACACACAAAGAATTCAGTTCTGAAGAAAAGTCGTACCAGACTTAAAATGATAATATGGGGCCTTTCTCGCTGTGAGGCAGCAGTGTTAACCACTGAGCCACCGTGCTGCCCCAGTGTCATACCTTGTTTGATAATGACCACGTGAAGACTCTCAGAAGATTCCATTATGGTAAAGTCACTATCATCATTAACTATGTCCTGATAGCTACTTACAAAAAGTCAGCTGTTCAAGAAATAAAAAGCTGCTTATCAAGATTACAACTCTTTTGTAGAGAAGCTTCCAGGATTAATAAAATATCCTAAGACCACAGGAAACAGCATCGGGAGTAGGCTCCTTGGCTCTTCAAGCCTGTTTCAATATTCAAGATTTCAGCAGGCTTTCTCGTTCAACTCCATCTTTCCACAGCACCTCTTTATTCCTTAATTCTTAAAACCCTGTTAACTTGAACATACTCAACTAAATGGATTTTATGGCCTTCCCGCTAGACGTGTTTTCAGCTTGGGAGGTGAGGGCACAAAAACATAAGGAATTTCCATCCCACAGCCTTGCCACCTACTGCTGAACCATTGTCTATACCATGTCAAGTGGGTGGGCACTGAAATCAGCAGCCTCCCTGCTATTTTCAAACAGATAATTAAAGGTCAATTGAGCTGGTTACTAAACCTACTGACTGGGATAATATGCTGTCGAAAACCTAATACAGTTGAGGTGACAAGGTAGGGACAGCAGACTAGTTTCTGTGCACAACTGAAAATAAGGCAAAACATCCTTCTTGCATTTATTCTGCCGAGGAATTGTAGATGTTTTAAAAAGATCAACTTTTGATCTTCTAAAAAAACAGAGAATATAGGCCCAGCCTATTTAAATATCTTTTCATTAGATGATTCCTGCATCCCAGGAATTAGTTCAGCACACTTTCATTGCACTCCCTCTATGGCAAGTGTATCTTTTTTGGATAAGACGACCAAAAGCTGCTCACGACACTAAGCATCAGTCATCAAGACGATAAATATTTCTGGAAGGCTTCTTTGCTTCCACATTCAAATCCTCTTGTAATAAAAGCCCAGCATTTTATTTGCTTTTTTAACTGTTTGTTGCAAGTGCATGTTAACTTTCAGTGACTCATGAACAAGTACACCAGAGTCTCTTTGCAGCTTAATGCTTCCCACTCTTTTACCATTTAGGAAATACTCAATATTTCAGTTATTCTGACCAAAGTGGATAGCCTTACATTTCTCCACATTGTAATACATCGGTCATGCTTTTATACTCTCATTAGTTTCTCCAAACTTACTTGGAGTGTCTGCATTCTCCTCATAACTCCAACTTCCCACCATGCTTTGAGTACATGCACCCTTGGAAATATCAAATCTATATCCTATTACCCAGATCATTGATATAGTTTGCAAGTAGCTGGGGCTGTAGCACTGATCGTTATATAGTCTGCCAGTAACTGCTTTCTGTCCATTAACCAGTTCTTAATCCACATCAGCATTTTCCCCCAATCCCATCTGCTCTAATTTTGTTTACCAAGCTCTTACGTAGGATCTTATTGAAAGGTTTCAGTAAAAATAAATACACCGCATCCAACAGAGCATTCCCTTTATCAATCCTACTAGGTACATCATCAAAAAAATCTCCTAAATTGCTCACCTTTCATTCTTACAATGTGATCCAGAGATTCAAATCCCCAACCAGTGGAAACATGTTACCAGCATTCACTCATCAAACCCTCAAAACTTTTACATGTTCCAATGAAACCACCTCTCATTCTTCTGAATTCCAGGCAATATTGGCCTAGTTAAAAAAAGTTCTTGAAGTATCTCTTTTACTTTAGGAAGATGCTAACATTTTGAGTTTTGAAATATTTATTCAGGATGCCAAAAAATTGAAATGAAACTCTCAAAAAAGGTGTCAAAAACATGCACTGAAAATTGGTTTAATAAAAAGAATATTGACTGAGTATCCCTAGAGCAAGCATGACAAGTTACAGAAATTGATCATGAAGAGAAAATCTGCACAGTATCAGCATGTTATTCAGGAGGTAAGCATTGTCATTAGGGCTGTTACAATCAGGAAAGTTGATGTCAAAGATCAAGTGACAGGGTAAGTTGATGGATCAGCTAAAGACACTGCTAATGGCAACATTAGGAACTTATGCAATCAACCTGTGCAGGGTGTGTTTCAAATGAGACAGAGCTAAAAATATAAAGAAAAGAAAGGCGGTTCAGTGAGCTGGTTCCATTTTAGGATACTTCTATTTTAGCTGCATGAAGTATTCCATAAAAAGAAAACAAAGAACTGAGGATACTGGAAATCAGAAACAAAATCAGAAATTGCTGGAAAAGCTCAGTAGATCTGACATCATCTGTGAACAGAAAGCAGAGTTAAGAGTTCTGGTCAACTGAATCTTCTTCAAACGACATATTCCCTAACTTTCAAGTCAACTCAATGCACGCCATATCATTAGCAATATCAAATGGAAATCTGTCAAAATAATTCCGGACACTTTTAGAATTAAATTCAAAGCAGAACTTATAACATATTTACTTTCACAATGAGCAGAAGAGAAAATCTACTACTGACATTTTTATGATGATCATATTTAACATGCCTAACAAAAAGTTATACCACATGTGGCGATGTCATCTTCACAGAATATTTCGATCTCATGGAGATTCCATTACAAATGATAACAGATGGTACAGTGGGAGAGAAAGCTCAGTGATGTCAGCAGAATTACGCAAACTACACTGATCAACTTCCCATTTAAAATGACATCAATTTATTTTCACAGCCAATACATGACAAACAGGATGCATGATAACTAGCTATGGGCTACTCCTCATCAACAAATAAGTCAAGTAAAAGGTTAAAGTCCAGTTTACAAGATATCAAGCTTAATTATGTGGTGAACTCACTCTGGTGATAAAACATATCCTTTATATGCACAATAAGGACCTAGATTCTCTGGTCTCCACACTGATCACCCAAAACACTCCCCCTCTACCACAACCAATCAGATCTTAGCTCTCCACATAAATCCGCTCACCTCCCACTTTATCTTCTTGAGCCTCTAAATCCCTGACTTGACTAAACCTCCCCACCCTACCCCCATCACCATGCCCAGATAGCACCCTTTCCATATATCCCCTACCTACCTATTCCCTGTCACCCTTTTCCATCCTGTCTACCTGCCCTCCTAACTCCTTATCCACTGACACAAAGTTTGGGACTTTTAAACTGTTCCCATAATATGCCAAAGCTGGCATGGCTCCCATGCCAATCCTCTCTGCAGCTTACTTTGAGGATTCTTACATTGAAGGAGTTTTGAAGAATCCTTCATTAGAACACTGGCCAGAAAAATTGGAGAAAGATAAATTGGTAACTTCTTTGTTTGGTCAGCACTGGAAAGACGGGGTTCTGATGCTGAGCAGAAGATGTAGTTCAATAATTTTAGAAATAAAGGGAGAAAGTATGTCACCTTACCCCATTCTGTTAACCCAATCAGATGTGCAACAGGTGTAATTTGTGGCACCAGCATGCTTTAGTGTTGTGTGAAGTCCACTTTTGAATCCTAATTTGTTGCAGAAAACTTCTGTGCCACAGTACTACAGAGGGGCAGGAACACAAATTGGCTTCAAGAGATACTGCAGAGTTTATCATTTTTCACCAGTGCTCCTGTTAACTGTCTATATAACAGCTTTCCAGAGACTTAATATTTGCAGAATCAGTACTAGTACTAATTAGTCGCATCTACCCAATAAAGGTTTTAGCCCAGTTCTTGCTTTGGGACTTATACCAGTAATGGAAATGTAATCAAACTCCAAATTTCCTTCATGGGACTGGGTTAAGTATATTGCAGGAATTATCTAGGTGATCCACATGTCTACATGATATCAGTTTAAACACACAAGGATTCAATTTTAGTCCAAGGTTGCTACAAATTCAATTTAAAATCTGTTATTTTTTAAAGATATTAATGCACTCAGAATTACTATGTACATTATTTTAAATCTAAGCTCTTTGAATTAAATGAGCAGTAAGTAAGAATTCTGAAAGAGTCTGTGCACTAAAACAGCTTTCACAAATTTAAATTATATTGAAAGAGGTTTCACAGCTTTATTTCATTCCTGAGAAGTCAAGGTTAAATTGTGCAAATGTTAAGATTTGCATAAAAGAATTTGAGTCATCAAAGGGTTAATATCATGTCCTTGCACACTCTAAATTGCAATTAGCAGCAGGAAAT
This sequence comes from Chiloscyllium plagiosum, assembly GCF_004010195.1. NCBI lineage: Eukaryota > Metazoa > Chordata > Chondrichthyes > Orectolobiformes > Hemiscylliidae > Chiloscyllium > Chiloscyllium plagiosum. The sequence goes on from NC_057718.1 coordinate 45,669,970, forward strand.
ATCCAGAGATCATCTACACACTCAGCAGACAAACATTTAAGTTTAATCTGTTTTTCAATTTTTAAGAATAAAGGCAGTAAAGGTTGTCTAAAATATTTATGAGGAAGTCATCTCAGGAACAATCTACATTTGATTTACTGTGCAGCAGTATGGTCACAGTGGATTAGACGCACAAAACCTCTAACAAAAGAACAACAGCTGATGCATGTGATGTTAGGAGGTGACTGAGCAGTTAAAGCATGCTGCTGGCTGCAGGCAAGCAGTCAGCAGATGTAGACAAAAGGCAGTGACAAGAATAACCCTCTCTCCAAGGCGAAGAGTCAAGAGAATCCAAAATACCAATAACCCTTTTCTCCTTGCCCTCCCTACTGTTGTTATCTTCTTATAATAGTAAGTGCCCTTTTACAGTCAAAAAATGAAACGGTACCACTGCAGCATGTTCTAAGCATTTAAGGAATTAAATGACAGGAATTGAACTTTCTTTTTGATACAATTGCCTTAACAAACCTTTTGTGATTGCTTAATTTGACTTTTGGAAAGATTTTGCAAATCAGTATTTTTTGTGAAATAGCAAAAGCCTGGCTCTCTTCTCTTTCACCTTTGTAAAATTCTCCCCTCTGATACTACTGACATCAGTTCACTTGCGAGTGTTTTGTGAAGGCAGGCAAACAAGCACTGTTTCAATGACCGCTAACCTTGGTATGTCCTGACACTTATGATGAGTATCCGCAGGACACAGAAGGCAGGCAGGCTGCTATGTCAGGCTTTTATTATGTGCTGCCGAGTCTGGGGACAGTCAGAAGATCAAACAAATGACCCCTGAAGGCAAAGCAACTCAGAAATGAGGTGATTCTTTGGCACAAAGTGAACGCATTTACATTGTGCAAACTACGCGCTCTTTTGTACTGACAAGACGGCAACTTGATTGACTGCTGCCACCTGATGCTGAGGAGGTGGAGTGTGTTATGTTCTAGGAATTGCTGATTCTAATAAAAGGAACCAGGATGACGCTTATTTGTCATCAGCACTTTATTCTGCAGACATTCCAATTGTTATTTTGTTTGGGGAATTTGGTAGATGCATGTCCCCCTGGTTAGGAACAAAGGACAACACAAGAGGGGGGCAAAAAAAAATACAGCGGGAGGCAAATAGTCAAAGTACTTCACCGAACATTCATTCACCCTTGCATGCACATGACTTCTCTGAACAAACTCTCCGTTCCCTGCTGTTTGTTAAGCAAATATTGATCAAGGAGAGTTGCATCTCCTGATAGCAATGACATAAGCTGGGGACTTATTCTGCTCTGCAGAGAGTCAATTCACGTCTAAAGAGCGGAGGACATTTTACCTATATTACACAGTTTGATTGTGGACGGTTAGTGCAACTACATTATTATGCGATATATTTCTGAAGATTGAAAAGTTTACGACTAAACAGCATTTGTCTGAAAAATGAAATTTAAATGTTAAGAAAATTGTCAGCAGCCTTGAGAAAGTGCTGAAAAACAGAATCAAGTGGATAAGCAGCAATCATTTTGAAGGACTGAAACTGTTCCACTGCATTTAAGAGGTTTTCAATGAAGTGAGCAAACATGATATACAATTTTCTTATTTTCAATATTTTCAAGTAGAATTGGGAAGCATAGCACACTAATACCAGGTTTTAAAATTCTCCCCCATTAGCCAGTCGATTAGAAATGCAGGTCTTGACCCCTTGAGTAGGCTAACAGCTTGGCGTGGCCACTTTGCATACGATAATCAATTCTTAATACCTCTTGGTGGAGGGATGATCCCATTAGGCAAGAACTAGACATATACATATTGCTAATTGTAGTTCTGAGTGGAAACATTCTCATTTGGTCAATTGTTTCAAAGGAATGGAGAAGACCTTACAGCAGCAATTGGAAAATGTAATGGTTGAGTTAAGAGACCAAAGAAACTATTAAACAATAAAAGTGATCATTAGACTAATTGGTGATTAGTGATTAATATTACAAGATTACATGATTAATTTGGAAAAAGGCAATTCAGAACAGTTAAAATGCTGTTAGTGGAATAAACATATTCAGAGAGAAAAAGACTCCCCTTGCAGGCCTTGATACCTTCCCATTCACATCCTTAAATAGATTTATTGCATGGTATGAACCCATAAACTTTAGCATAACACCCTTAATTTTCACCACTTCAAATATATGGCAATGCTGTTTAAATACAGATTTGAGGGAATTATCAAAAGATCCTAAGCTTAACCATGGCTCCCAATTATTTGAGCCACAACCACAATCTAAGTTGTTACACATACACTGTGTCCAAGCAAGTTACATGATGCAGGGAACACAATTTGTAATGTCAGTTTGATACAAATACTAACTACTCCTTAGTGAAAGGTTCACTCAGAGAATCAGATTTTTTAGTGCAAGTTATAAATATGATCAATACACACTGTACAAATAGATTGAGATGCTGCATGAGCACCTACTGTTAAATAAACACATGCAGTACTAATTCCCTGCAAACACACCACTTCTTAGTGAGTCGCGCTCCTGCTGAGTTTGGGAAGAGTTGTACAGCCTCATATTTCAGTTTTAGTGCTACATTTTAATAATCAGAATGGTATGAACACAGAACAAATATGTATATTGATCTATACAATGGGGAGCAATTTTCAAAATATAGGTTTTTATAATTCTATTCACTTAAAACATTGGCGTTGGAAAGGACACAGCTGTAAGTGGAAAAGATGCAATGCTTCTGATTAGTACAGATCAAAACATGTCCGTCTGAACATGAATTTTAAATGAAATAAATGATTGTGGAACTATATTCATCAAAATAAATCATAGTCCAAAATCACAATTACTACGTTTCATTCAAATAACAAAACACTTCCAAACTTTTTTTCATTTAGTAAAGAACTCTTGTCAGACATAATTATTTTCCACAGTGATTGATTTATCCAATCAGCTTTCTCCCCCACTTTGCCTTGTTTAAAATCTTGTCAAGTTCAATAATTAAGCTTTTAGCAAGGAATATTATAAATAGCCACAATCCTAAAGTATTAAGTGCAGCTACATTTTAAACAATTGTAAACAACCAGAATAGAGATAATTAGAAAATGGATTAAAACCACTACCATGCTTTATTTATCCAAAAAGTTATATTTGCAAAGCAAATGACAGGATTATTTTAATATTCAACAAAACCAGAGATTTTCATTTCTTTACATGATTATATATCTTCAAAGACAATCCTATTAGAATACTATTCTCTAAATAAAACTTTGGTCAAATCTTTCCGCATGAGTTCATGCCGAAAACAATATCTGACACAGAATCTACTGTCTAGCTGTCATCAAGATCTTATCTCATGATGTAGGATTTGAGGGTCAACTGCAGATTATAACCAGCACCCCTAATATATTCATATTGTTGAAGGTGAGGAGTCTATCAGTGCCAAACTAGGGCATGCGACCCCTGCAAGTTACACAAAGAAAAACTTTACTCAGACCTTCAGATGGAACCATGGAGTTTGAACTGTAAGTAATGATTCACTCTGGCAGAATACCAGTAAGCAATTGAGCCAAGTACATGTCATGAGTTAGGCAATAATAAACAAAATGTGCATGTATCTAGAAAATAAAAGGAATCAACGGCTCAACTTTTCACTAATAGACTTGGAAATGCAGTTAGCCCAACAAATAACATCTAGTTTGAGTTTATTAATACTGGTTTCCTATTGCATAATAATCATTTTTAGAAGTGTTATGAATTCAAGAGTCAGATGATAGATTAGAATAACTACCAGGTTTCCAGTATCTTTTCGGACATGCCAAGAGAGGCAAGAGATAACTTTCTCTCTAATTTTACTTGCTTATAATCTCAAAGCGCTCACATCAAGAAACTAGATGTATGATAGTATCACTGTACAAAATATTTTTATTTGAATTTGAAGGAGTATTACATTTGAAAATAGATGGCTCTTTCTTCCTTTCTTTTTAGGTGCTTTTTTTGGTCTTTGCAGATGACAGTATGTTCCTGTCTAATTGCCCTTTTCACCTTACAGGACATCCTCATTCTACTATCTGACACACTGAACATGTTTCAGGCGAAGTATTCATACCATGATATTAGTGTATGGTTGACAGATCCCACAATGCTGGTAATATCCAAAACGTTGACTTCTCCACCTCCTGATCTTGCCTAGCTTGCTGTGTTCTTCCAGCCTCATACTTGACTACCTTGGAAAACAACGTCTTACCTTCTGCCTGGGCAGCCTACAGACCGAAGGACTTAAAACTGAGCTCTCCAATTTCAAATAACCGCCCTTCCCATTCCCTGACTCCCTTCCCAGCCCCTCCCCCTCCCTTCCATTCCTCTGATCGACTGTTCCTTCCAGCTACCAACCGGATTCATTCCTCCCATTGACCAGTCAGGTTGTACCCTCTACCTGTGTTCACCTATCCATACCTTATCACCCTGCCCCTTCCCACACCCAAAACCTTCCCAGAACCCCCCTTTATCTGCAGCTCTCCTTTCACCCACCCCCAATCCTGAAGAAGGGCTTATGCACGAAATGTCGATTCTCCTGCTCCTTGGATGCTGCCTGACCTGCTGCGCTTTTCCAGCAACACATTTTCAGCTTACACCTGAAATGTTCACTTCTCCACCTCCTGATGCTGCCTGGCTTGCTGTGTTCTTCTAGCCTCCTGCTTGCCTAGTTTGCATCTCCAAGCTGCCTGTGACCACTAAGTTCAACAGGAGGCAATATCAGCAATATTCAATGCAGATCACAACACAATGTTCGATCAGCATGCTAGTCTTAAAGGTTGCACCTTAATGAGTATATTGAGGTGCTGGTTACATTCTGAAGTTGAACCTCAAATTGTGCATTACCAGGCAATATCTGAAGATTGCCAGGCAGTAGATTCTAATGTTAGAAGTTGTGTTGAGCATAAATTAATGAAAACATCAGATTAGACAGAGGCATCCATAACTACTGATGCAGCACCAAGTCTTTACTGGCAGACGTTGGCAGGAACAGAGATTTCAAAGAGTTGCAAGGAATCAGGAGCTCTCAAAACCTCCTTCTGAAGGGAAGAAGCTAAATAGAAGAACTCAGAATTTGGACTTGAACACTCAATGTAGCACCACAACAGCTCTAATATCGATGCTCAGCATCAGCAAATGCACCTCACACCTCCTACTCATCTCTACAAGAGTTTCAAATGCTGCTTAAATGTAACAAAATCTCATCATTCACCCTCAAGAAAGAGCACTTTCTTGCCTTCAGCATTCATATCCAAGTTGCCAATCTCACACTTCTCTCTTACTCCTTCCACTTATTTAATGATGGCAGTACACCCAAGCCCTACACAATTAGTGACACTACTTTGCAAGAAAAAGGTAAAATAATTGGTAGAGAGGACTGAGTCGGGACAAAGAATTTCTGCATTGACTGAAACATATAGAGGAGATAGCTCTCCTAAATATGAAACCACTTGCAATGTGGGGACCATAATGTCTAACTTGAAACAGAATGCATTTTCATCTTCAGTGTTCCAATCTTATGCCCTTCTCTGCTTGAAGCCCATCTTTATCATGCTATCTGATGATTAAGGTATTGATAATATCACTCATTTTCCATCCCAAATCCTTCTCTCACACCAACCCCTAACTTCTGAATCCCTACTTTTAAACACCCAAGAACTGTCACCTTCCAAGCCACTATAAACCCAGGTCAAGGAAAGTGAACAACAGCACGGCACTAACGAGCAGGCTCTGTGACATACTTTGAGGTTAAGTATTTTACTGGGATTGGCATATGGTGAGTCATTCAGCTAGAAGTGGCTTGCAGGGGTAGGGATCAGGGGTAACACATTGATTGCTTGCCAGCTCAAAGACTAGATGAGAGGTAAAGACTGCTACAAAAAGTCCCAGATGGAGCACTTTACAGCTTGGGCACGTGCAATAAAATGTCTGAAGTACAGGTTCCCCTGCCTAACAAATTGCTGCAGTGACTATTCTCTGTAATTTGCTACAGTTCTTCAAAAATGTAACGAAGAGAGTCGATTATGGGAGTCCTGTAGATGTAGTGTATCAGGATTTCCAGGAGGTATTTGATAAGGTGCCATACAAAAGGTTAATACAGAAGGAAAAATCACATGGAGTTAGGGGTAATACGGGTAGACGATTGGCTAAACAACAGAAAGCTGAGAGACAGGATACATATTCTTTTTCTCATTGGTGAGTTATAACTGTTGGGCTGCCAGAGTTCAGTCTTTGTGTTCCAACTCTTTACAATCTATATTAATAACCTTGTTGCAGGGATCTAAAGTGCTGTAAACAATTAGGCAGGAAAGTAAATTATAAAGAAGAAATAAAAAAAACTTAAATAGATATGGATAGGTTAGGTGAATGAGCTAAAATTTGACAGATGAGTTTATCATGGCAAAGTGTGAGGTTATCAATTTTGGTCCAAGGAATAAGAGGCAATTGATCGAAATGGAGAGAAACTTTAAAATGTGTCCTTGGACAGGAAAAGCAGAAAGCTGATATGCAGGTACAGCAAGTGATAAGGAGGACAAATGGAATTTTGGCATTTATTGCTAAAGAATGGAGTACAAAAGTAGGAAGTGTTGTTAAAACTGTAGAAGGCATCAGTGAGACTGCATCTGGACTACTATGTGCAGTTCTGGTCCCCTTACCTGAGAAAGTGGGATTGGAGGCAGTTTAGAGAAGGTTCACTAGATTAATTTCAGAGATGAAAGGCCAGTTTTATGAGGAGAGATTGAGCAGTTTAGAACTACACTCACTACAGTTTAGAATGAGTGGAGGTCTAATGGAGGTACACATAAAAGATTCTAGAGGATTGACACAGAGCACATGTTTCTCTTTGTGGGGCGATATAAAAGCAAGAGGTCATAGTTTAGGCTAAAGGGTGACAGATTTAAAAGAGAGGAGGAGAAATGACTTCTCTAAGTGTTGTGAATCTGTGGAACACATTACCCCAGAGTGCAGTGGATACTACAATACTAAAGAAGTTTAAGGAGGAGATAGAGTTATAATTAGCAACAGGTTAAATGGTCACAAGGAATGGGCAGGAAAATGGAGCTCAGGCTGAGATGAGATCAACCATCACTGTATTAAATGGCAGAGGGGCTGCTTAATAGCCTACTCTTAATTCTCTGCAACTTCCACACCATCACAGTAGTAACAACTAATCTTGGAGGAACTATTGGGCAAAGTTCACAGCACAGAATCAGACAAGTTAATTGTTGTTTTAAGTCTGTCCAAGAGAAAGGCTGCAGGAGTGAGTATAGTGGATTCTTTCTTGATTATATGTTTTTGGAGGTAAGTCTCTTGATTAAACTTAAAATACAAGCAATAGCTATTAATTTAACCTGGGGCAGTGTTTGTAGAGGAATACGACGGTGTTATTTTCTGGGTCAGTAGATTGTGAAGGAGCAAAACTGGTCTTTGCAGTGATCTGTACTTCTTGTCAGATGTGGGAGTTTAAAGAGAGTTTAAGGGTTACTGTGGATTATATCTGCCATAAATGCTGTTGGATGCGAATCTTAGCAGATCAAGTGGATCGGTTGGAGAGACGGATAGAAGCGATGAGGAGCAGCAAGGGTGAGAGAGGTCGGCACCGAGGGCAGGAGTCTTTTGTGGATATACCCATTTCAAACAGGTGTGCTGTTTTGGAAAATTAGGGGGTGATGGATTCTCAGGGGAACGTAGCACGAACAGCCAGGTTTCTGGTGTTGAGACTGGCTCTAATTCAACGAGGGGTATGTCGGCTTGCAAGAGATCGATTGTGTCAGGGCATTCTGTAGTCAGAGGTACAGACAGACGTTTCTATGGCCAGCAGAGAAAAAGCAGAATGGTGTGTTGTTTCCCTGGTGCCAGGATCAAGGATGTCTCAGAGAGGGTGCAGAATGTTCTCCCGGGGGAGAGGGGCCAACAAGAGGCCATTGTCCACATTGGAACCAATGTTAAAGGAAGGGAAAAGGTTGAGATTCTGAAGGGAGATTACAGAGAGTTAGGCAGAATTTAAAAAGGAGGTCCTCAAGGGTAGCAGTATCTGGATTTCTCCCAGTGCTACGAGCTAGTGAGGGCAGGAATAGGAGGATAGAGCAGATGAATGCATGGCTGAGGAGCTGGTGTATGGGAGAAGGATTCACATTTTTGGATCATTGGAATCTCTTTTGGGGTAGAAGTGACCTGTACAAGAAGGACGGATTGCACCTAAATTGGAAGGGGACTAATATACTGGCAGGGAAATTTGCTAGAACTGCTTGGGAGGATTTAAACTAGTAAGGTGGGGGGGTGGGACCC